>NW_012098432.1:486465-547456 GCF_000951045.1 Mandrillus leucophaeus | reverse complement strand
TCTCTCTCTCTCTCTCTCTTTCTTTCTTTCTTTCTTTCTCTTGAAATAAAAATGCCTACCCAGCTCATTTCACAGTATTAGAATGAAAACCAACAAGATTAACATATGTGAAAATAATGGGGTAGTATACACTACTATGAAAATACTTTATTACTGAGTCCTTTTAGCAAGCTGGGAATATTCCTTCCATATGAGGAATACCACTGTGATGTTTTGCTGGATAGTAATATTGACTGTTGTGTTGAGATAGACCTTTCTCCTAGCAAACTGGAGAAAAGAGGCAAGTAGGGTTTCACAACTTGATTAGTTAGAGTTCACTGGAAAAAACATGTGGTAGAGAATGCAACTTTCAAAAACAGAAAGAAAGAAAAATGGTAAACCAAGTGTGCCTTTTTTGGTTTGTTTGTTTTTGAGACAGAGTCTCACTCTGTCCCCCAGGCTGGAATGCAGTGGCGCGATCTCGGCTCACTGCAAGCTCTGCCTCCCGGGTTCATTCCATTCTCCTGCCTCAGCCTCCTGAGTAACTGGGACTACAGGCGCCCGCCACCATGCCTGGCTACTTTTTTTGTATTTTTAGTAGAGACAGGGTTTAACCGTGTCAGCCAGGATGGTCTTGATCTCCTGACCTCGTGATCTGCCCGCCTCAGCCTCCCAAAGTGCTGGGATTACAGGGTGCCTAAATTTTTATGAGGTATTGTAATTCATCCCTCCTTCCCTTCCCCTGCCACCATCTCTCCTCTGCATTCTCTCAGGCCTGTAATCTATTCCCTTTTACAGCTTCTAGTTAGCTCTCTAACTCCAAAACACACTGATCCCATTTCCCCTTTCCCTTACACCCGAGGGAGGAGTTAGTACCTTGTGTCCTGAAGACTTCTGTCACAGGTCTGGAATGCTCTTTTCTGCTCTGTTGCCCTGAGAAAGGGAGGACTCATCTGCAGTAAGCAGTTCCCCTCCCCACCTGAACAGTCACTCCTCTGTGTTGGAGTTAAATGTGGGTCTTGCTAGCACCCACAGCCTCCCGTGTGAGCTCTTTCCAGTCAGGGTCTTCTTCCTGTTATCCTATATGTGCACAGACCTGTTCTACGGAATCTTGAGTTGAACTAATTGTGCATCTAACTGTTGTCTAGGATTAAGTCATTCTGCAAATTTCTTGAAAGAGTCTCTCCCTCAGTTGTCTTCATCTTTTCACAGGCAGTTAGAAATGTTGGGGCTGAACAGATCCTCTGCTGCTGACTGACAGCCCAGAATTGAATTTACGCAAGTCTTAAATCAGACCAAAGTGTGTGAATCATAGAGTTGTAAACTGCTTCACACAGTTTGACCAGGTCCTGACAACACATTAATATTATTTGCAGCCTGCAAATAGCACAATATGTTATTTTCCTATCCAGCGGCCTTCCAAGATATTCTCTGGGACGACATTTTTAAGGAGGACATTTCAGTGACTCGTGTGGGTGCTTACTTAAAATCCAAATATTATTTTAGTGAACTGATTTTATGATAGATATTTGAAGGATCATCAATCTAAAATGAAAAATGGTAGCAGAAATGAAAGAGGCTTGAGTATTCCCACTTTATATTAGAAAAAAGAAAACACCTACTAATTTAGGCGAAAGTTGTGCATTATAAATACAAGATAAATTCTCCACCAAATACCGTTACTGTGTAAAAACTCTTGGTAATACAAAAACAAAAGGCCATGTTGGAACTGGAAGCCTATTTATTTCAAGCAATAATTGGTCCCCAAATATTAAGTGTAATTTAAAACATATACTTTCCACTAAGTTTTGTTATATCCTGAAAGTAAATTTGATTTGTATATCTTTTTGTCTCTCTTTCTGAATACATTATAAATGTCATTTTCTATGGTTGAGAATATGCTGCTGTTGTGATTCATACAAATTTGGAAAAAAGAAGTATGTGATTAATGTTGGAAAAGATGAAAGAATGATTGTAAAAGATTAGATTCATTCTAAGAAATTCATAAGACAGTGAAGTGGAGCACTGATTACTGTTTGATGTATGAAATTTCACTGGAAATGTCCTGCTACCAACAACCTTATTTGGGTCAGAGCTTCTGGCAGATCACACACTTGCGTATTTCCCCAAATAGAAGAATGCCTCAGCAGCCAGCTCCTCAGCCACAGAGTAGCATCAGTGATTAAGTGACCCCTGACTTGCGAGGACTCCTCTCTGCTTCATAAGAAGAACAGAAGAAAGTTATTAAAGAAGCAAGTGAGTGCCACAGAGAGAACAAGGCACTAGATGGCAAGAGACCCGGATCTGGTCATGGCCTTGCCATGTGATCTAAGTCACTTTATCTTGCCGGACTTCCCTTTTCTAATCGGTAAGATAAAACAATTAACGACTCTAATCTTCCTTTCAGTTCTCACTTCCTGTAGCTCTAAGTAGATTAAATGGTCCCTATTGGACATACTATTTCAGATATTTGGGGGGAAATACCTAAAGACTTATTAGGAAGAAGCAGAGAAATGTATGCAAATGGACAAAATAGATCACACATTCTTTTATCCAATGAGTCTATAAATATTTATTGAGAGCTTGTTATGTGCCTGCCACTCTCATCACTCTGGCAATGTGGTGGTGGCCAGCACTGATTCATTTGGCTATACAGGTTAAATAGTTACGTTGCTCAAGAGAGTGCTATTCACGTTATATTGTAAGATAATGACAATCTTTGGAGTTGAGCAGTAGGCAATCTGTGCAGCTCTACGTGGTAGCCTCGAGGGTAAACCAAATGGAATGCTGTCTTCCTTCATGTAGCTTCCAGTCTATTAAGGTAGACAGGCAGTAGATAATCAGTCATTCCAATAAGCAAATTTAACTAGTCTGATGGGTCTTACTGTGGTTGCCCTTACTACCACACAGGAGATTGGCCTCATGTGGGCAGGACAGTGCTGGTCCACTGCAGCATGATGGCCCTAATGGAACATGCTTGGCCCCAAATGTACTGGGTCTGTGCTTGGACTCCATAATTAGGGAGCACATTAATTCACACCTATGACTCCAGCCACAATGCTCAGCTGCAGTTCTCCAGAGCACAAACACTGCTAGATCAAGTACATGGACTCAAAGGGCTGCTGACCTCAGGCCATATGCTGCTCTAGAATCAACCTTACCTCTTGGGTCATTAGGCTCTGGCTGGTACTCAGATTATCTCCTGACAAATGTGTCTTTCCCTTTCTTTTATTTTTTATTTTTAATTAATTTATTTTATTTTGAGATAGGGTCTTGCTCTGTCGCCCAGGCTGTAGTACAGTGGTGTGATCATAGCTCAGTGCAGCCTTGAACTACTTGGCTCAAGTGATCCTCCAGCCTCAGCCTCTGAGTAGTTGTACTATTAGGTGTGTACCACAACACCCAGGTTTTCCCATTCAATGAGTTTGCTTTGAAGGCTTTTATGTCTTTTCCCTGTAGTTAATGTGGCCAAATCCACTCTGCTCCAAGTTTCTTAGCTTCAAATCTTGAGAGAAGAGGTTCAGTTTCTTAGTCTCCTCTTTCACAGAAGGCCCTGGGCCCCTGAAGCACTGTCTACCTCTTCCCAAGTGACCGGCAGAGTCTATACCACAGAGTATTGTGTGGGTTTTCCTTTGTCATACCACACAATTTCCACTATGTGAAGCTAATGATTCTAAATTTACCAAAATAAGTAATTCTTCTGAAACTTCTGCTCCAATGTCATTTGCTCTGCCCACTTGACCAGAGAAGTGCAGATGGATGCTGGCATACCTTTTTATACATCAAAAATGGGCACTTTATGGAGGCAAGAGAAAGATGCTTTGGGAGAGTGTCAAAGATCTCCTATTGGTGCATTGGGGTTAGGGAGGGCATCTCTGGGAAAAAGGTCACTGATGATGGGTCTTACAAGATAAGACTTCAAGGAAGAAAGAGCAGCATGTGAAGGTGTCAGTGTAGGAATATACTGGAAGCATTGGAGGAACTGAAAGAAGGCCAGATGGATGGATTACAGTGAGTAGAAAAGAGTTTGCCTGCAAGGCCAGTTAGGGAGGGAGGCAGGGCCAGATAATTCAAAACCTTGCATTTTTGTTTGGGAGTTTAGATTTCTACCACAAGTACAATGAAAAACAACTGAAAGCTGTAGGTAAACGATTTGGTCTGCTTTATGTTTTAAGGAGACCACTTAAGGTTGCCTAATGGATTAGATGGGTAGAACATCAGAGCCCTCGAGTACTGAGGACAGACGGAGATGTAGAGACATTAATATAAAGAACAACTTTCTTCCTTAAATGTTGCTTTGAAAGAGGAGTGGGAAGTAGCTTGGCCTAGAATCGGTGAGAGAGGGGAAGCAGCAGTGAGTCTCTGCAGATGCACCACAGAAAACATTGAACAGGATGTGCTGGGAATGGTAAGCAGATCTGTTTTTGTAGAAGTACCTTTGAGAATGTCAAGAACTATAGATACAGCCAAATAGAGACTGAAGGGAAAGGGAGAGACACCTAAGTAGGTTGCTTAAGATTAGGAATGAGAATTTGTATTTCATTTTGGGCAAGTTGTATTGATTTTCTATACTGTTCTATATTTGTAAAATAAGAGAGTGTGAATTATAAAACCTGAATTCACAAAGCCCATTTAGGTAAACAACTCATCTAATATTTGATATCTTTCTAGAATATTCTTAGTGAAATTATTTTAGCTTTGTTTATGCTTTGTTGAACACCCTTAATAATAGGAAATTTTTTACTTTTCAAGAGCTCTAGGAATTTTCTTAGAGCCAAGATTGTGCCAGGCTCTTTCTCACACATAGTTTTTAAAAAATTTCTTGCAATAACCCTATGAGATAGGCATTTTTGTCGCCAGAGTTATTGATAATGACAAAAACTAAAACTGAGAGGAATTGAGTGATTTGGTCAAGGTAGCAGAGCTATTAAGTGGACAGGCTGGGACTGAAAGGCCAATAAATTTCAATAAAGAAACAAAGCTGAGAACCATTTAGAATTCATTTGTCCATGTTTCCTCCATGCCATGATGCCTTAGAATACCCCAATTCAACTTGAACTGTTCTTTCTATTAGAAAAATTCATTTCCCTTATATTGAGTGAGTCAGAATCTGTCCTCCCTTTTGCTTCCACCCTTCGGTGCTAATACTAGCTCTTGGATTAGTTAGAACAATACTAAATTCATTTTTATTTTATTATTATGTTTTATCACAAAGAGGTTAAATTTTTTGCTGACAACTCAGTAACTGCATACATACTTTACTGCATAAGTTTTAAGTGGATCAACAATTATATTAGCAATGTAAACTCATGTTCATTTACATAAAACGACTGCCCTAGATTCTGGTGCATTTTGTGCCAGGTACGTTAGTAAATATGGCAGACATAAAGGGACTTAGCTACTTCAATTTATGTGAACAGAAAATAGCATATATGTCATCTTATAAAATACCTGTTATGTCAAATCCAGGAAAATCAATAAATGACAAAAGGAACACTTTAAAAGAAAATTTAGCGATAAAAATGTTAGATTAAAATATTAGGTTTAAAAAACTTAACAGTTGGACTTAGGAACAAGAAAGCATACACATGTTGGGAATTGTTAAGAAAAGATTCCCATATTCCACTTCAGAATTATGACCGTATTCCTAAAAAATAATTCTGGGTTTCTACAATGTCTTCCCTGCTAGTATAAATCATTGTTTTGTAGTTATTAATATGGTGACTCACATAAATGAGTTTTAAAATAACATTCTTCTCACTCAAAATAAAGTAAGATAAAACTAATATTACCTCCACCAAATTACAAAGAAATCCTATCGGCCGGGCGCGGTGGCTCAAGCCTGTAATCCCAGCAGTTTGGGGGGCTGAGACGGGTGGATCACGAGGTCAGGAGATCGAGACCATCCTGGCTAACACGGTGAAACCCCGTCTCTACTAAAAAACACAAAAAACTAGCCGGGCGAGGTGGTGGGCGCCTGTAGTCCCAGCTACTCGGGAGACTGAGGCAGGAGAACGACGGGAACTCGGGAGGCGGAGCTTGCAGTGAGCTGAGATCCCGCCACTGCACTCCAGCCTGGGCGACAGAGCGAGACTCCGTCTCAAAAAAAAAAACAACAAAAAAAACAAATCCTATCAAAATGTTGGCCAGATGAATCCAGATACAGACACATCAGAACAATACTAAATTTACTTAAAGACATCTTTCATTTTTAAAGTTTTTAAAAATTTTTAAATATAAAAATACTATACCTATTGCTAGTTACACAGAGAGGTATTACTAATGCAGCATTATATTATTAGGTAATGAGGAGATCTACTAAGCTTATAGGCAGAAAAATAACAAAAAATTACCTTGACCGTGGCAGAGGGAGGAGCCAGGATTTATAATTTATTTAGGAGACACTTACTGAATACTGATTGCGTGTGAGGTAGTGCCACAATGACGTGACCCTTGTCCTCAAGGAATGTGTTGTCTTTAAAATGATTGCCTGGAGAAACTTGAAATTGACTCAAAAAAAAAAGCAGCAGCATTTTCCATCTTTAATTTTCAATAAAGAAACAAAGCTGAGAACCATTCAGTATTCATTTATTCATGCATGCAATGAATATTTGTTTATTGAGCCCATACAATGTGTCAGCCACAGTTCTAGGTGCCGGAAATATAGCAGTGAATTAGGCTAGTTTCATGCTCTTAGAGAACTAGCATTCTAGTGGAAGGAGAAAGGCAATAAATAAACTAGAAGTCTGGTGATTGTGATAAATACCATGAAGAAAAGGAAGCAGTGTGCCAGAATAAAACCAGAAGCATCCTTCTGGCAGCTGTGTGGAGCTGGATTGCAGAAAGGTATGAGTGGGAGCAGGGAAACCAGGTAAAAGGCTGTTGAAGTCATCCAGGTAAGAGGCGGTGACAACTGGGATTGGAATGGAGAAGTGCACATATTCACCTAGCGTTTTGGAGACAGAGTTTACCAGACATTTTGAAATTTCTCTAATCCCTGTCCTATGACTCTGACAAGGCATGGAACCTCTCTCTTCCTCTCCGAGCCTTTGGTTTTGAGGTGGTCAGCTATCTACATATGGCTTTCCATTTGGCTCCCCAAGAAGGAAGTGACTGCTCTAAGCTTACAAAACTAGGAAGGGACAGAATTTGGAGGTAAATTTGATCTAATAGATGTTATTTCCATTTTTCTGAGATGTGAATCAGAACAGTCACATAGAGACACAGAAGTTAGCAAAGTTTGCTTATAAAATAATAGAATGTCATAAGAATCGTGATCCCCAGAAGATCTGGAGCATGCGGATTTCCAGGCTAGGTCTCAGAAGAAATTTCTGTTGTCGTTGTTCTTTTTAAACGGGCTCTGGTTATTGTTGGCCTCTTTTTCTCCTAAACGGAGAGCAGTTCTCAAGTAATACTCCCTACTTTTAAAATCAGGATTGTTTGGCTGCAAATGACTGAAAACTAATGCAAACTAGCTTACGCAAATAAATAAATACATAAAAATAAACAGATAGGGGGAGTTGCTTGATTCACGTAAACTGCAGGAGCATGAAGAGTGGAGGCGGGCTTATAGAAGATTGAAGCCAGGACTATCTCTTTCTGAGCCGCTAACTTCAGCTTCTTGCTGTGTATCACAATCCCCACTTCAAGGCTCTGCTCCTAAGAAGCCAGCCTAAGCCATAGCTTTGCAGCTCCTTGGCTAGGCCTTGTGTTCTTTTTTTCAAAGCTTCAAGTTAAGAAGTTTATATTTGCGGTCTACATGTGAGATTTTAATTTTGCTTTTATAATAATACAATATTTTACTGAATACGTCATCTTGAAGCACTGTTTAGACATCATTTTTTTCTATTGTTTTGTTTTATAAATATGAGAAACAGTCATAGATGACAAAGTTCCATTTTCAAAGACTAGTATGAGTTTTCTAAGCTATGAGGAAAGATTCAGGCTCAGAGAATTGTCCAGAAGTAAGAGTATAATGAGAGGTGTCATTATAAGATGAAAATCTCACAAATACTCCATTAACACCATAGGGAGATGACTAGAGAAGAAAAAAAGAAGTTCTTTCTTGATTTTCCATAAAGGATGAGCTGTGGTCTGGGTTTTATGTTAATCTGGCAGCCAGCTTTTTCTTTATAAATCAGTAGCTGTGCTAACGGCCAACATGCTGGGCGGCAGACTTTTGAATTTATTTAATGGTAGTAATTTTCTCCAAGAATAGACTAGGGATTTGCCTGGATCCAAAAGTAAATTTCTTAATACTAGCTTTTGCTCTCTAAAAGACATTAGGGAAGATTTTGAAATTCTTTTCTCTAGCATCTATTTCTGATTAAATGTTGCTACAGATCAATATCAGGAAGTATGGAATGTCTTCTGACTTCAGAATTCTACCCTCTTCCTTAGACGTGGTTCTGGGTTGCAGACAACCAACTGTGACTCCAAGTGCAAAGGGCCTATGTAGAAGGATTTCGGGAGTTCACAGAGTCCAGAGAAAGCTGGCAGGTCAGGTTTGGAAAACAGGCAGGACCCAGGATGTTCTTGATGATGAACTTCAGGCCGCACAGCCAAAGTCCTGCTGGAAAAATGTTTGCTGCATGCCACTGTGATGAATCCAATGTCTAAAAACCCCCTTCTTCTTTGTGTTATGCTTGTAAAATTCAAACTTCTATTGCCAGCCTGACTGCTCTAGCTTGGGTTATTTACCCCCATGTTATAACAAAGGATGAAGAGTCAGGCACCTCCAGCACTTGGTTTTTGACATATGTGCTGGGATTTCTCTCTCACCCAGAATACAAAGAAACGGTTATCCAAAACTGGGATATTAATAATAAAAGGTGGAGGTTCATTTTTACCATCTATCTAATTTATTCTTAGAAACTTTATAACAGTAACATATTTTTGAAGCTGTGTTCACATGTGCACGTGTGTGCACGTGTGTGTGTGCATGTGTGTGTGTGTCTTTTCTTGCCACGTATCTGTTGGGAAATTGGGGTAGCAGAGAGACTGGTGGAGCGCAAAGTGAAGAGAGCCACAAAAAATAAAAGGACTTCTATTTACTGAATGCCTATTATGTGCAGGTACATATTTGACAATTACCCTTTCCATATATTATCTAATTTAACCTTCACAACAATTTTTGAGTTTGTTACTTTTCATTCCCATGTTTCAGTTGCAAATGATAAGACAGAAAAGATTTGATAACTTTCCCTAATCATATTCCTAGTAATGGGTAGATCTTAGGCTTTTTTATGCTATAATGCTATGTGTCACATTGTTTTTCTCTTTCTTATTAGTTTATAAAAATATTTTCAAGTCATTTCATTGAAAATATTGTACAAAAAAGAACAGATGGATTGAGAATAGTAAAAAAAAAAAATCACAGAAATGATCTGGGTCATATAATTATGGTGATGATTTCCTGTAGAATATCTATTGATTCATCAACTGATTGACCTTTGCAGAAGCTTGAGTATCTAGGGAACATATTCTGAAAATCCCTGTAGAAGGTGACAGGAGCTTTCACTTGTCTGACAGTAACTTGTTAAATGATTCCATTCACCATGATACCTGCAATTTAGGAGGTGTTTTTTGTAAAGGTGTGGCATCAATTTTGTTTACTTCTGTGTGTCTTTTAGGCTTACAGCATTCACATTCAGTGATAAAGTTTTACTAGGCAAACATTTTTCAGCTAGTACAAGTCACATATATTATTCTTTTCACTAAACTATTTATAAAACAAATAAAACTGTATATTGAGTTCTTCTTGCTTGGTGGGAAAGTGTTTGACCACAGTCAAAATTAGAAACTTTGTTTTGACAGCTCTAAAGCCTCCAGTATGATCCTGTGCGATTGGGATTCTTGCAAACCTGCTTTCATCTTTTTTTCCTTGTAATTATGGAAAAGAGAAAGAGCCTTAGAGAACCTCAGTGTGACCACGGTGACTCTCTAACATGGAATTCAGGCATGTTACTGTAGTAGCCTCTCACCCAGATTAAAAGGCTTCAGATTCCTTAGTCCTCAAGATCTTGGATTCGGCCACATTCACCACCGTACCATTTTTTTCCATCCCTACCCCAGCACCCTTACCTTCAGTGATAAAAATCAGTTTGTAGCTCTTATAATGATTCACTCAATTTCACACTCAGAAATATGGACTTTGTCTTAAATACCTACAAAGCATCTGCTGTTTTGGGAGACAGGAGTTCCTCTGAACCTAGAAACTTATTTACTTATTTATTTATTTATTATTATTATTATTATTATTATTCATTTGAGATGGAGTCTCACTCTGTCACCCAGGCTGGAGTGCAGTGGCGTGATCTCGGCTCAGTGCAACCTCCATCTCCCAGGTTCAGGTGATTCTCCTGCTTCAGCCTCCAGAGCAGCTGGGATTACAGGCGTGTGCCACCACACCCAGCTAATTTTTGTATGTTTAGTACAGATGGGGTTTCACCATGTTGGCCAGGCTGGTCTCGAACTCCTGACCTCAAGTGATCTTCCCACCCAGGCCTCCCAAAGTACTGGGATTACAGGTGTGAGCCACCACACCCGGCCATAGAAACTGATTTAAATGCCCTTCCTCTTTACTCCATAGTGCCTGTGCATACCTTTACACTTATGCGCAGTTATAATTATGACAATGAGGATGATTGGTCTCAACAGACAAATGCTTATTTTATAATTCATGTGCATTGTATTTCACAGATATAATTTCATTTTGTTCTATTGATGACAACTTGAGGAGATCCTGTCATCTTCGTTTTCAGAATAGGAAACTGGTTTTGAGATGTTAAGTAACTTTCCTGGGGTCAAATCCAGATCTGCCTGATTTTATTGCCTATGTAATTAGCCACTAAGCTTTATGGCCTCCCTCTTGTTAATATCTATTTGTCTGATTCAGTTTGAATTATAAACTGCTTAAAAGCAGAGATCTTGCCTTATTTGTCAATAAATCTTCCTGTCCCAAAGCAATCACTCAATAAATGATTGTGGAATGAATGAAGAAGGGAAGTGTAATTAAGTGAAAAGGACACTAGATTAGGAATAAGAAGATCAAGGTATAAATCCTAGCTTTAAGAGTTTTACATATATTAGATGCTTTTTAATCTTCACATAAATCTTGAAATGTAAGTGACATTAATTCCTGTTTTTTATTTTATTTTATTTTACTTTTTCACTAGCTGAGTACGCAACTAGCTTTAAGGCCACAGATGATAAATAGTGTTGAGTGAATCAAACTCAAATCTTTTTCATTCTAAAGCCATTAATCCAACTTGAATCTAATGAATCATGGGTACTATTAATACAGTAAAATTTGTTAGTATTTAAGATAATAGTACACGTTTTTCTTTATTCTTTACTTTTATTGTTTCCACTTTGTTGTTAGTAATAAAAATTCTAGGGAAGATTTAAACATACCTTTAGGGTAGACAATTATAAGAGAGACAACATTGTTTTTGTAATGGAAGAGAGAAGTTAATTGGAAGCAATGGGAAGGAGCACAAGAAAACAGTTGCTCTAATGCCTGGTGTTTAAAGAGGGAAAAAATGAAACGGATATTTGGAAAGGTGCCCTGGGGATAACAATTAAACATGAGGAATTTCAGCAACAATAGGGAAACATAGTAAAAAATAAAAAACAAAGGAAAAAACATAATACTGCAAAAGATGCTCAGGAGTCTCACTATATTCATGTTGCCCTCAGTCATTATTGAAGATGATGTAATATAGTGGTTTGGGAAAAAAAAATAATAATAACAAATCCAAAGTTAGGGCAGCCTTCAGAGTTGGTTAATCCCAGAGCTCAGCATCGTCCTCTAGGACCAAGGTTTGCCCCATCTCTCATTCGCAGTACAATATTGGCCTCATCCTATGGCTTGTTCTCTGCAAGTGGTAGTAGAGATGCCAGTACGTGCTTCCTGGTTAACTTCTAGCAGGAGAGAGAAACTGTGTTTTTCTATTACTTTCTTTTTAAAATGAGGAAACTGTTGGATCTCATTAGCTAGTATGGGGTCACATGATCATCCCTAACCCCGGCACATTCCTGTAGCTAGGGATGGGGTCAGCCCTGAAGCACATAGGATTCAATGAAAATAACTATGTCGATGAGCAGGGGAGATGGAAGAATGGACGCTGAGTAGGTGACCAATAGTGGACGCTGCACTGATGATACCTATGCAGTTTAATTGACAGAATGAAGGTGGGAAACCCTCAAAAAGAATAAAGCACTGAAGTTTCATCTATACAGCATAGTAGCCACTAGCGTCATATGGTTATTTGCCTCTTAAAATGTGATTAATACAAATTGAGATACTTTAAATGTAAACTACACAGCAGAGTTTTAAGATTAAATACAAAAGGTAAAATGTAAAATATTGCATTAATAATTTTTATATTCACTACATGCTGATGTAACATTTCAGATATATCGGATAAATTAAAATTCAAAATATTTCTTTTTACTTTTAAAATAAATCTGGCTACTAGAAAATGCAAAAGCATACATGTGCTGCAGATTTGTGGCTTGAATTACATTTCTTTTGGATAGTGCTGCGTTAGACTGAAGATTTTCCAATTGTTTTAACCGGGGGAACTATGTCAATACGTCTTTTTAGGGAAATAGATGAAAACAGAGCTGTTCTGGTTAAATGGGATGGGGAACCGGATAGTTCCAAGTCTCAATAGATCTATTTGCCAGTTCCTGCAAAACTATTCTTGAAAATATCTACTTTGGCTTGGTGAAGTGGCATAAAATCTTTTGTTTTTAATTCCAGTGCTTTGGGAGGCCAAGGCAGGAGAATCACTTGAGGCTAGGAGTTCAAGACCAGCCTGAGCAATGTAGGGAGATGCCTGTCTCTACAAAAATTTAAAAAGAAAAAAAATTAACCTGGCTTGGTGGCACATGCCTGTAGTCCTAGCTACTAGGGAGGAACCCTTGAGCCCAGGAGTTTGAGGCTACAGTGAGTAAATTATGATGGTGTTACTGCACTCCAGCCTGGGTGACAGTGAAACCCGGTCTCTTAAAAAAAATAATAACAAAAGAAACTTACATCAAATATAGGATTTTAGGTGAATTCACCGAAAGCATTTTCCCTATGATAGTTGTAGGAACTGTTTTATTATTGCTTGTTTAAGATCTTCCCTAGAAAGGCAAGTAGTACAGTAAGAATTGCTTTCATTGGGCTCACACGTTAAGGACAGAGGGAGTCAATGGAGTTGGGATCTGTTTATCTTTTTATAGGAGCTTGGGAGCCTGTGATCCTCATAGAGTTAAGCATTTGAGTCATGGTAGGAACAGATTTCTTCCTCATATTTGCTTCCTTCTTGTTATTATTTACTTTGCTGTTGGACCAACCCAGAATATAGAGAAAAAGTTATCCAAAATTGGGATATTAATAATAAAAGGTGGGGGTCCATTTTTACCATCTATCTAATTTATTCTTAGAAACATTATAATAGTAACATATTTTTGAAGCCATGTCCAACAGCCATGTCCATGACCAAAGTCCAACAGCAAAGTAAATAATAATATAGTATTAATCTAAATAATATAATATTAGTAATAATACAGTATTAATCCAAATAAATCAATAGATGAGACAAAAGCAGCATAAGGGGGTAAACATAGAAGATGAACACATTATAGTTTTCCATTTTCCTGCATCGCATACAATACAAATTGTGTCTTATTCAAACTTCCTTCAAACCTGGTATAAAATTGTAAGTGCTAACCATTATTTAAGTTAGATTTTAAAGTCTGATTTCCTGAAAAAGAAAAGAAACATTTTTTTCATAAGTTTTGGAAACTAAAGTTTACAATGAGTAATATGAATATCGCATGGCACTTGCTGGTTTTCAGCTGCCACCTATGTGTTGCTTCCGTTTGTAATACATAACATCCAAATAATAGCAAAACAGCAAGTAGTACTTACATAGCACTTATATAGGTCAGGGACTGTGAGTATTACTCAGTCCCTATTTACAGTCAACAGGACGAGAGTTAGCTGTAAAGAAAGCTGGTAAATTTAGCCAGGGGTGTGTTTTGTGTTGGGAAAAGGCAAATGAATGAATATAATGTTAGGAAGTTCCTGATGCCAATACTGAGTACAAGCCTAACTCTGGCAGGGAATTTTGCAAGTGCTAAATTAAACTGTTACTGATGTGTTATCTCAGATTCTGAGGGATATTTTAAATATTTATTATAATATAAGCAAGAGCTGATTAATCACACAATGCCAGATTCACAACTCAAGGAGCTGAAAGTGTCACACAATAGCATTGCTTTTTCTGTAACATTAAGAACAGTCTGTGATTTCCTAATCATGACAGGAAGTTTGGCCTTCAATGCCTCAACCTTTCCAAAGACAGCTGTGTTAAGTGGGCTTCACTCACAATTTTGCTGCTTGACTCTTGTGAAGGGAAAAAGTTGCAACCAAATATTTCTGGTGACTTTCTCTCCTCTTGGGGCTACCAAGTAGCAGCACTGAAGACATTCCTGCAACCCACTCACCTCACGGATATGCGTAGTCTCTTATAGTAAGTATAATATAAGCATTAGTTGCTGTTTTGTTATTATTATTCTTCAGATGTTAAGTATAAGATATGGTCTTATATTTTGGGGTAAAACTTCTATAAGCAAGGAGTGCTAGAATCATATATAACACTTTTACAGTAATAAAAGGACTTTTGACACTAAGTATTAAAAATTTAATGGTATCTTCATTAAAGACTGTGTTAATATGCATAATATCTTCTTTTTTTTCTTGGGCTATATTTTTAAATAAATGTTATTAGATAAATAGTTAATAAAATATCTTCTTATAGATTCAATATATTTTATTTTAAATACTTGGTTCTCCTTTCATTCTATAACCCCAACTTACCAGCCTCAGGGTTACTACTGGCTGTCATCTGAACACCAGAACATTCCACTTAAAATCATGAGTGATAAGAAGATGTGCTTATAGTCCATTAGCACCTAGTTTGAAGCTGTTATCCTGGCTAATTATAATAACAAGAAGAAAGGAAAAAAAGAAAGGAAGGAAGGAAGGAAGGAAGAAAGGAAGGAAGGAAAGAAAGAAGGAAGGAAGAAAGGAAGGAAGGAAAGAAGGAAGGAAGAAAGGAAGGAAGGAAAGAAGGAAGGAAGAAAGGAAGGAAGGAAGGAAGGGCCTGGAGTCTTGAAAAGGGTTGAATGTTGTTAGATTTGTCCATTAGATGAAAACTCTAGAATCTGTACCCCCAAACGGGCAGGATGCACTGTACCCTTGCTCTCATTCACTTAGGTGTTAATTCAAAAACTATTTATTAATCTGCTGGGCTTGGCCCTTGCTGTGATATACCTAGAATATAGGATAGAATTGATCCCTACTCTTGTAACAATGTTCGATTATTGAGAGAGACCAATAATTAAAAACAAGCAGCAAGATAAAATGTAGAGAAGTAGAGAATTATGGGAATCCCTATGAAGATTGTATTAAGGCTTGCTTTTGTCAAGGGAAATATCAAATAAATTGATGTTTCAAGACCGTGCACAAAATACGTCAGAATTTTTCAAGTAAAGAAAAAGAGGATGAGAGTTTTAAGACTTCCAGAGATCTACATTCGTAAAGCCTCAAAAGCAAGAAAGAACTGTCACTTTTAAAGACCTGCAAGAAGTTCAAGGTAATTGGATTATTGATGCATGAGAACTTAGGCTAAAGAACACAGCAGGTACTCACCAAGTAAAGAGGAGCCTTGAGTTTAAGTGTTTGGACTTTATACTCAAGGCAATGTGTATAAATTAAGAACTTTTTAAAGTGGAATAAGAAGATTAAAATTTCATTTTACAAGCATCTTTTGTAAGCAGCAGCATGGGCCAGGCCAGATGGAGGCCAACAAATCATGTCATAGATGATTGTGATAGTTCAGACAAGACATGATGGAGGCCTCAGTTTATGGTCAATTGGAGGTGTAAATGAGAGAAGTGATAGATTTAAAAAAAAAAAACATAAGAGGTTAATTGGAGACTTCGTGATTGATTGGATGTGAGGGATATGGTGAATGTGGTGGAAGGTGGAGAGAGACAGAGAGAAGTAGAGAAAGACACACACAAATGAATCAAGGGTAACTCTCAGGTTTCTATTTCAGAGATGAGGATTTACTGTGATAGGGAAGATTAATGTAGAAACGCCTTTGAGGAAAAAGATAAGAATTTCCATTTTGAAAATGTTGAATTTGATGTAAGAAATTTAAATAAAGCCATGCAATAGCAGCTAAACTAATCCATTTGGAACTCAGAGAAAAGGTATGGCCTATAGCACATAAATGGGTTTTGAAGCCATTGAGATGAAAGACCTCACCTAGTCAGTTTATCCACAGTAAGAAGATGAGGCTCCCTAAAATACAATCCATAAATGCTAACATATTTTGAGAGAGAGAGAAACAGGAGCATATAAAGGGGACTGCAGAGGAATACCCAGAAAGGTAGCAGGAAAATTAGTAATAAAATCAGAACAAATGGTGACCCAAATATTAGAAAAGAGAATGTTTCAAGAGACAGCTACATTCAATTAGGTCTGACGTTACAGACAAGACTGTGGTGTTGATTCTGCAACCTTGTTGGTGGTCTTGGGAACAGCCCTGTCTGAGGATTTGTGAACACAGAGGTCAGGCTGTAGCAGGTTTTGGAATAAGTTTAAAGATAAGGATGGTAGACACCTCTTTTGGGGAATATGGCTGTAACTTCTGGAGCAGTCTATATGTAGGTAGGTAAGAATTCCACAGCAGGTTTTATTTTCTCAAGGTGGCAAAAATTTGGACATGTTAAAATGTGAATGAGGAAATGCCAAAAGTGGGAGAAGTTAACTATAAAAGAGAAAGGGAAAACCTGAGAGTATACGGTCTCTGAAATTCAGGATGGATAGGATCCAGGGGATAGATAGAGGGTGTGCCTTAGATAGACATGGCACCTTTTCCAGTCAAATAAGAGGAAGGAAAGAATGGATGGCTGCAGATGCCGAAGTTGGTGGCAAGAAGGTGGGAGGCCTCCTAAACAGATTGTTTGTGTGTGTATGTGTGTGTGTGTGTGTGTGTGCCTGTGTATATGTGTGTTTGTGTGTGTATGTATGAGAGAGAGAGAGCACTGACTAGAGAATGAATTAGGATTGGGTATCATACATTTAAGGACACCCCAATCTGCTCATATTCACCTGGTGTCCATCCCGAATATAAGATGCATCTATTTTGGATTCTCCTATGAGATGAAGTCTTCATAGATTTAAAAGGCAGTGTCATTTTGACATACTGCAAAGTTTAATAATAATTTATCATATCAGATTAGAACCATATTCATTACTCTGCATTGTGTACTGACTATGGCATAGGAAGGGATTCTTTTGTATGTCATGGCTGTATTGTCCATGAAGTCCATCACTGAGGCCAATAATTTATCACTAAATTTAGTAAGCTATAATTAATTTGTTGATGAAGCTGAATGTTTTGATCAATTATAGAGTGTCAGACTGCTCACCTCCTGTTAAATTATGCACACATTGACCTCTTAAGAATTCAACTTAAAGTGACCACATTATAGTTCTAGGATTGCAACACTAACACTTTACCAACACGTGGATAGATGATTGTTTACTCTAAATTTAATGCTTTTTAAAGTGTAAAAAATAGCATGTGTATTGTAAAGAATTTGGGAAAAAATACAGAGGAGAAAATAGATATTGCCCTAATTCTCACCCAGAGAAAACTACTTTTAGTATATTTTACTATAAATAAGAACAGTTATTTTTTAAAATTTGGATTATACTGTGCAACATTTATTTTCACTTTTCACATTCTGAACATTTCTTCATGTTACTAAATATTCTTCATATTACTAATATTCAACAGCATGATTTTAAATGTCAGCATTAGAATACCTATAAATTATGCATGTGAAGAATTATGCATGGTCCATAAGTTAAACAGTGCTCTGTTGTCAGTCATCTAGGTTTTTCTAATTTTCTATTTTTATATTGAGGTGATTATCTCTGCACAAAAGTAATTAACATCTCTGATTTTTTTCCTTCACATATTTAGCTGTTTTTAATTGTCACTAATACTCTGGTTCTCTGAAAGGATGAGAGTACAATTGAACATTTGGGGTTTAAATGAAACTATATTTTTGGAGGAAAAATCTCTTAAATCTAAGCATTTTTAAGGATTAATGTACTTTAAGCCTTGACAATGACATATTATCTAGACTTTCTTTTGACACCTGAGATATAGGTGTTTGAAATATAGTGAAGATAACTCTTCTTACTTGTGTGTCACCCAGCTAATCCATCATCTATAATCCAAGAAATGAATCCTTCTATAGAATAGATTTTGCCTTCCCCCTTTCAGCCAGAATTTGAATACTTACTTAGATATTGACATTCTGTGACTGTTCTAATAGAAAGATAAACATTTATCTAGACATATGTCTTCAGCTATAGTGAGCCAAGTCATACAGAATTTACAATTTATACTAATTGAAAGGGAAGTTCTTATGCAGCAAATAATGTGGTAGCGGGCTGCTGGCTTGTTTATAATTTTGATTTTCCATATCCAGTAACTGAATAATGATTCTGCATTACTTAAAATTTTTAAAGTGCAAATTTGAGGTGAGTTTTCTAGAACGACTTTATTAGCTAGAAATTCAAGGAAAATAGACACAATACATTTATTTCCTTGCAGTATTCCCCTAAGCATTTTCTGTTCTGTTTGTGAATGTCAAGGCATTTTGTTCTGGAAGCATATGCAATAGTGTGAATGCCTGAGGCATGGGAAGAGGTATGCTATGTAAATTGAAGGTATTCATTATTCTTATCACATTTTAATTTTTGCAACTGCTCTACTAGATGGAGACAATACACAGTAAGTGTGTGTGAATCGTCTTTTAGAGAAGGAAGAAATTAAGAACGAAAATTAGGTAACAGTCTCCAAACTAGAAGCAGAACTGAGTCAGACTTATGGAAGTTCTTTAACTCTTGGTCAGTATGTTTGCCAGAATCTTCTATTTCTTTTAATAAAAATACCCCCACCCCACTACACACACACACACACACACACACACACACACACACTCTGCTGACATACACCAAAGCTTCATGAATCTAGTCCCTTGTTCTCATACACTGTCTTCTAACTTTGTAATTTTTCTCTTTCCTCCATTTACCCCTTGGAGTTTTTTTTGAAGAGGAGTTTGACTTTTGTTTCACACCTATTTCCTGTAGGTTTTAATTCTTTGCCAAATGAAATCATTTCATTTTCCAGCTTTGCCCCAAAAATCATCTGTAGAAAAAACTGTAGAAGTGTATGCAGAGGCCATCCAGTCCAGCCCCACTGCTTACTAGTAAATGTAATAAAGTTCAGAGATAAATGACTTTTCTAAAGTTGTAAATGATAGCAGAACCAGCAATATAATTTACTTGATTCTTAATCCATTGTTGTTTTAAAAAATCTTATAAAATGACATAGTAGTAAAGATGAAATGGCATAAATTCTAGTAATTTTTTTTAATGTTTATGAGCTGTTTATTTGTAATGTTTTCAGTTTAAATAAGGCAGGGAAAGCTTTTGAAACAGTAGTCTAGGATCCAGAGATGACTTGACAACTGGAGAACAGGTGTAACTAGATTGTAGAGATTACAATTGTTTCTTAATCTGCAGTGAAGTTTCTTCCTATGCAAATCCTTCAAATTATGTAATTAACTAGTTTAAAGGGCCTAGACTCGTTTTAGTGTATTATGATGAAATACACTTATCAAATTATAGGGGAGAATTTCCAGTCAAGCAGGTTATTCTCCCATAGCCTAACAACAGAGAATTATGGAAAACAAAACATCACAGATAAAAATTGGCTTGTGAGGAAACTTCTCTTAAACACTTGCATTAGGAATAAACTGCACATGCAGAAACACCCCAGAATTGAGCCTAAGGGCAGCTAACCAATTTATTTCCTCCCCCAGAAATTAATTTTTCTGGGTTTCTTCATTTATCATCTTTAGTAGATATGTGCGGCCCACAACCCAAGGCACTTTTAAACTATGAAGTACTAAAAGATTTTTAAGTGTGTGATTATAAATCCTGCTGCAATAGAATAAAATCCAAGGATGGAATATTAAAACAGCCTTCCTGATTAATGCTTTGAACACTTAAAAGAACATTATCACTGGGGAAAGGGTAAATCATTTTTTTCTTTTAGGATGGAACAAGGTAATTGTACTTGACAGTAGGCAGGGATGGTGAATTTAGAGATCACTGATGTAGTTGTGTTCCTAGTTATCTCAAGTGCATAAATAGCTCTCTATATTCCTGCTGATAACCAAGGGAGAGCTCTGCTAGAGGGCCTGGGAGAGTCACGTGGAACCCAGGGAAGGGGCTGACAGAAGAGCTGCAGCTCTGTTCAGCTAGAATTGGCCTCACCACTCCCTTGACCAGATCATTTGTTATATGAGGCTGTTTGAAAGGAGAAATAGTGCAGGGTATATGTGTGTTTGCTAAAACCAGTAAATAGCCTGTCTGTTAGCTGAGCATCCTGCTTTTTCTTCGTCTCCTCTCCCTTGTATGATAGAATTGGACTAATAGGAATAATTAATTCTACCAGAAATCTACATATTCATGCCTAAGGTTTTCTCTCAAAGTCTAAACAGTCTCAAAAATATTTGCAAACACATACACAAAACTTATAATCACTGTGTAGCTGCTTAAATATAAAGACTCAACAGATGGATGCTAAGTTGAATTTATGTTCAAAATTGGATGAAGAATTTGGAGCCCCACTTTCATCTCTGCTGCCATTTGGAAATAGCAGTAGCATGCTCACTGTTTCTAATTCCGATTATCTCTGTATTGCACATCTCATGATTTCTGGGAAAAGCTAGAGTGTCTCTCCTCATGTGCCAGCTACTGCTTATAGAGCTTGTTTTTATAATTTCATAATCATTGCATTCTCAGTAGGAAATTTTAGCGTACTAAACAATGTAAGGCATATGAAACCTATATTTGCCTCATAACAATAATTTTAAATTATTAGCCTCACAAAAATTATTTTTCAAATAATCAAGGAAGACTGTGTAAAATGACTGAAGTATCATTTTAATAATTAATTTTGTGAATTTTCCTGATCATAAATAGTTAGAGAAATCCAATTCTTTATTTTATAAAGAATATAAAAACATAATTTAAGTGAGTTTTTAGATAATTCTAGACCAGGCCTAGAACATTTTCTAGAGGATGGTAAGTGGTTAAATATATTTAACTATTGGGTGGGGTAAAGCACTGAAAAAGAGAAGCAAAACTTTTCTAATAGTTTATAAAAAGAGGGGAAAGGGATTAATAAGCTTTTTTTTTCATAAAGCCAACTGAGTTGAAAATATTAATTGTATACGTTTTAGTCAAACACATTAACATCTAACTGATGCCACTAGAATAACAGGCATTCGATTTTGCATGTTGTAAATTTAGAAACTGAGATAATTTAGACAGGAGTTAGAATGAAGTTTACTTTTACTTTATTCATTTATTTTTAAGTTTCCTAAGAAAGTAAAATATTTAAACAAGCTTCCTAGGCTATTTTATCTATGAGAATGAGAAAATCATTTTCAAACTCATTCCTTCCATTCCTCTTAACATTGGTTTAGAGCTCAGTGTGTGGGCATATTTGTTTTCTACTGCTGCTGTAACAAATTATTGTAAGCTTGGTGGCTGTATTAGTCCACCTGAGACTTGCTATAAAGAACTACCTGGGGCCAGGCGGTGGTGACTCATGCCTGTAATCCTAGCACTTTGGAAGATCGAGACGGGTGGATTCCCTGAGCCCAGGAGTTTGAGACCAGCCTGGCCAATATGGCAAAACCCCATCTCTACTAAAATACGTAAATTAGCCTGGGGGCACATGCCTGTGATCCCAGCTACTTGGGAGTCTGAGGCACAAGAATAACTTGAACCCGGAAGTGAAGGTTGCAGTGAGCCAAGATTGCACCACTGCACTCCAGTCTAGGGAACAGAGCAAGACTGTCTCAAAAGCACATGGTTCTGCTGGCTGTACAGGAAGCATAGCTGGGGAGGCCTCAAGAAACCTGTGATCAGGGTGGAAGGCAAAGAGGAGGCAGACACACCTTCACATGGCGGAGCAGGAGAGAGAGCAGAGAGGAAAGTGCTATGCACTTTTAAACAAGCATGTCTCATGAGAAGTCACTCACTATCATAAGAACAGCAAGGGGGAAGTCTGCCTCCATGATCCAGTCACCTCCCAACAGGCCCCTTCTCCAACACTGAGGATTAGAATTGGACATGAGATTTGGGCGGGGACACAGAACTAAACCATATCAGTGACTTAAGAGCAACACACATTTCTCTCTCTCTTTTTTTTTTTTAATTATACTTTAAGTTCTAGGGTATATGTGCACAACGTGCAGGTTTGTTACATATGTATACATGTGCCATGTTGGTGTGCTGCACCCATTAACTCGTCAGCACCCATCAACTCGTCATTTACATCAGCTATAACTCCCAGTGCCATCCCTCCCCACTCCCCCCTCCCCATGATAGGCCCCAGTGTGTGATGTTCCCCTTCCCATGTCCAAGTGATCTCATTGTTCAGTTCCCACCTATGAGTGAGAACACGTGGTGTTTGGTTTTCTGTTCTTGCGATAGTTTGCTGAGAATGATGGTTTCCAGCTGCATCCATGTCCCTACAAAGGACACAAACTCATCCTTTTTCATGGCTGCATAGTATTCCATGGTGTATATGTGCCACACTTTCTTAATCCAGTCTGTCACTGATGGACATTTGGGTTGATTCCAAGTCTTTGCTATTGTAAATAGTGCCGCAATAAACATACGTGTGCATGTGTCTTTATAGCAGCATGATTTGTAATCCTTTGGGTATATACCCAGTAATGGGATAGCTGGGTCAAATGGTATTTCTAGTTCTAGATCCTTGAGGAGTCGCCATACTGTTTTCCACAATGGTTGAACTAGTTTACAGTCCTACCAACAGTGTGAAAGTGTTCCTATTTGTCCACATCCTCTCCAGCACCTGTTGTTTCCTGACTTTTTAATGATTGCCATTCTAACTGGTGTGAGATAGTATCTCATTGTGGTTTTGATTTGCATTTCTCTGATGGCCAGTGATGACGAGCATTTTTTCATGCCCGTGTGTCAGCAACACGCATTTCTCTAACTGTTCTGTAGACTGGAAGTCTGATGGATCTCACTGTGCTAAAGTAAATGTACCACAGGGCTCCATTACCTTTTGAGTCTCTGAGGGAGAAGTGTTTCCTTGCCTTTTTCAGTTTTTAGAGGAAGCCATCTTCATTCCTTACTTCCTGCATCCCTTCCTCCACCTTCAAAGCCGGAGACACTGTCTATCTCCCACCATTCTTCTATAGTCATGTCTCCCCCTGGCCAGAGCTGGGAAAAGTTCTCTGATTTTTAGGACCCTTGTTTTTACATTGGGTCCGCCCAGATAATCCAGGATTATCTCCCCACGTCTAGGTCCTTTACTTCAATCACATCTGCAGAGTCCTTTTTGTCTTGTGTGGTAATGTATTCACAGATTCCAGGGACCGAGAAGTGGATATATTTGTGTGTGGCGGGAGGCGCGTTATTCTGCCTACTATAATGGGAGGTAGTATTCAGCTCATAGGATGATAAGCCAGGCGGCATCAGAATATATTAATGTAAATATATTTATTTTAAGTAAATTCGGTGTATAATAGTCCATATTTATCAAAGAAGGGAATAATCATCTGCTTTCTTTAAATAAAAGACTTTCATTAACATCATTTGAAATGTTTTATTTATTTTTTTATTTATTGAGATGGAGTCTTGCTCTGTCGCCCAGGCTGGAGTGCAGTGGCATGGTCTCGGCTCACTGTAAGCTCCGCCTCCTGGGTTCACACCATTCTCCTGTCTCAGCCTCCCGAGTAGCTGGGACTACAGGCGCTGGTTACCACGCCCGGCTAATTTTTTGTATTTTTAGCAGATACGGGTTTTCACCGTGTTAGCCAGGATGGTCTCGATCTGCTGACCTTGGCCTCCCAAAGTGTTGGGATTACAGGCGTGAGCCACCGCGCCCGGCCGAAACGTTTTTATATACACACAATTTTTTTTTTTTTTTTAGCCCGAGTCTCACTCTGTCGCCCAGGCTGGAGTGCAGTGGCACAATCTTGGCTCACTGCAACATCCGCCTGCTGGGTTCAAGTAATTCTCCTGCCTCAGCCTCCCAAGTAGCTGGGATTACAGGCACACACCATCATGCCCGGCTAATATTTGTGTTTTTAGTAGAGACAGGGTTTCACCACGTTGCCCAGGCTGGTCTCGAACTCCTGGGTTCAGGGCATCCATCCACCTCGACCTCCCGAAGTGCTGGGATTACAGGCGTGAGCCACCTGGCCTGTGTACATACAATTTTAAAATTAAATTATATTGTTTAAAAGTAAATTATTGTTAAATAGCAATAATTCCATTGCCTTCCACAAGTCTGCATATTTCAAATAATATAACAACAAAACTTTATATATAAAAGTATCATCTATTCTGTTTTTTTCACTTAATACTTATATATACTATTTTTGAATTGTTGTTTTATTAAGCTTTACACCTGATGTTGGAGATGTATGTATTTACAATTTCTTGCTAGTATATATAATGCTCTTCTGAACATTTATTTATTGTATAGCTACTATTTGCTTTTATTGGATAAATCATTTGGAAAAATTCCTGTGAAAGAAATTCCACAGGAGGATTGCATGAAGCCAGGAGTTTGAGATCAACCTAGTTAACATAGTGAGACCCTGTCTCTGTAAAAAATAAAAATATTAGTTGAGTGTGGTGGCATATACTTGTAATCCCAGCATCTCGGGAGGCTGAGGCAGGAGGATCATTTGAGCCCAGGAGTTCAGGACTACACTGAGCTATGATTGCACCACTGCACTCAAGCCTTGGTGATAGAGTGAGACACTATCTCAAAAAACAAAACATGAGTCAAGTCCCAGAGCTTGAGTTTGCCTTATAAGACAAAACTGGAAATTCCCATCGGCTTTGCCAGGGATTCGTTTAAGAATAAAAACTGTGACCAAATAAGACAAAAGGGAAATGGCTGGAGACCAGTGTCACACAGCCTTGTAAGAATTTTGGTGTATTATTTCCTCTCTGTCTGTCTGTCTGCTTAACCTGCTCTACCTGCTTTTTTGTTATATACTTGTATTTTTGAAATAAAATTGAGTATACATGAGCAGAATTGGCAGTTCCAGAAATCCTATGACTCAGCTCTCTTTTCCTGTTGACTTATCAATACTAGGACTAGTCATTATCAGCTTGGTGGAAAAAGACACAGAAGATGGGGAATTAAAAGAATCAAATATTTACTTACTTCAAACTAATATAGCCAATTACATCTTTTATCTCACAATAGTAGTCCATTTTGCCAACAAGAGTAGATGTATGTGTTTATAATTTCTTGCTAGTATATAACAATTAATTGCTAGTTTACAATTTCTTGCTGATGGTTAAGTGTCCTTTTTCCCAAAGCAAATCAATTTCAGATATGTTAGTACTTCGTTCAATTGCTTGTAGTCAAGTTCAGTAACCTTGGAGCCAGGTTCCTACGTGTTGATGTTATGCCCACTTTAAATCATAGAGATGTTATGCCCACTTTAAATCATAGAGACCCACCTTTTCTTCCCTCATACATCCAAGTTTTTGAGGGACATGTGGATGCCTGCTAGTACTGTTTATCTGTTTATCTACTACAAATATGTGTTTGTCTCTCTCTCTGTCTCTCTCTCTCTCTCTCTCTTTCTCACACACACACACACACACACACAATTGTAGGCCTTCAGAGGACAGTGTGAAAGACTCAGATGGTCCTGAAGGACATGGAAATCTCAGAAGTAGAAATGAATACTAGGATTAAAAGTGTTCCAGAAGTAGAAAACAGAAAGAATAAAGGCCAAGAGGGAAGAAAGAATAAAGGGATATTCTAGACCAATGGACTATAGCTAGAGTTTGGAGTCTGTGTAGGCAGTTAGTGGGAGACAAAACTGGAAAGAATAGTTTGGGCAGTATTGTAGAGGGCTTTGAACACCAGAGTTAAATTTCTGTTTGATGGACAATGGGAAGACATTGATGATTTTCTAGTTAGAGAGGATTTGATCACAGCTGGGATTGGAAGCTACACCTGTGATGGGCAGATATCTGTATACACCATCTTAGTCTGCTTGGGCTGCCATAACAAAGCTGTAAACTTGATGGCTTAAACAGCGGACATTTATTTCTCACAGTTCAGGAAGCTGAAGATTCTAAGATCAAGTTGCCCTCAGATTCAGTTTCTGGTGAAGGCCCTTTTCCTGGCTTGTAGACTGCTGTCTTCTTGCTGTGCCCCACATGAAGGAGTTACCTGTGGGTTCTTCACCCTCTTCTTATAAGGATGATAATCCCATCATAGGAGCTTTCATGACCCTATCTAAACCTAATTACCTCCCATAGGCCTCACCTGCTAATACCATCACATAAAGGGTTGGGGCTTCCACATATAAACATTCAGTCCGTACATGTACCATCTGAGTGTCTGTTATAACCATAATTCAAATGAGAGGAAGATCTGAACAAGGATGAGTGTGAAGCAAGAGCAAAAGGCATTGCAGAGGATGAGGAAAAGAAGAGTTCTCCGACTCTGAAATATTGAGCCAGGGTGAGTGTAACAAAATGCTATCATTGGAGTTGTGGTTAAGTGGTTAGGGATGTTTTGGATGCTCAGGGATGTTGAATTCAATTTAAGTGATGTGACCTGAGGGCAGAACATACAGATAAGTGTAAGCCTCGAGAGAGAGATTAGGTTCAATAGAAATGTACCGTGAGCAAAAAAAACACAAGCCACATATAATTTAAAGTTTTCTAGTAACTGCATTTTTAAAAAGTCAGGACAAACAAGTGACATTAATTTGAATAATATATTTTTAACACAACATATGGAAATATTAGTCCATTGTGTAATCAACATATTCTAACATTTCAATGTGCTTTGGCTATATGTCAAGTACTCAAGAGTTGTATAGGTCTAGAATGGGAAACTTAGGAGCCAGTGACAAAGTCAGCTAATTTCTTTGCTTGGGAATGCGAACCCACGTTTGAGTTGTTCCTGCTTTTTTTGCTGTTATGAACAATGCTGTTATGAAATAGTCATATACACAACTCTTGATGCAAGAATTCTGGATAGTATATTCCTAGGAGTTGTACCTCTGGGAAGTAGCAGGTGAAATAGTGCCAATTTGTTTTTTTCCTTTCTTTCTTTTTTTTTTTTTTTTTTTTTTGAGACGGAGTTTCGTTCTTGTTGCCCAGGCTGGAGTACAATGGCACGATCTTGGCTCATTGCAACCTCCACCTCCCAGGTTCAAGCGATTCTCCTGCCTCAGTCTCCCGAGTAACTGGGATTACAGACATGCACCACTACGACCAGCTAATTTTGTATTTTTAGTAGAGACAGGGTTTCTCCGAGTTGGTCAGGCTGGTCTTGAACTCCCGACCTCAGGTGATGCACCTGCTTCGGCCTCCCAAAGTCCTGGGATTACAGAAGTGAGCCACCGTGCCTGGCATGCCAATTTGTTTTCTAAGATGGTTGTTCCAGTTTACACACCCACTAATAGTGTGTAAAAGAGTCCTCACCTTATTCCACATCCTCAGGAACAGTATAGTCACATTTCTTCATTTTGATCAAACTAGAGAGTATAAAATTGCTTTGCATTTGTTGTAATTTGAATGTTTTCTGATGATTAATAATTTTGAACATTTTTCATATGCATACGAACATCTTTTTCATTCAAATATAAATACATATTATGTAACTCATACACTGTCACTTGTGTGTTGTATTATATATTCCTTCAAATATAAAAATCTGTTATCTCACAAATACTTATTGAACATCTGCTATCTGCTACATATTGATCTAGGCACTTGGGGAAAAAAATAGCCCCAAATTCCTGCAATCATGGAGTTTACATTGTGTAGTATATATTGGGTGGGGGCAAAGAAAAGTAAAATACTGTACATCATATGGTGTTAGTCTGGCTCATCCATTTCACCTCATTCAGTCTTGGGTTCTGCAAATGTAAGAAGGAGGTGGTAATACTACCTGTCTTATGATGTTTATTAAATACATATGAAGGACTTGGCACCATATCCAATAAATAGTAAGGATTCTGAAAATGCTAGTGGCAATAATAATAATAACAACAACAACAACAATATTATTATTTCCTCCTTTCTTGCTTCTACTTTTTCTGCAGTATTTTTTTAAATTAGAACTACTGAAAATTTAAGATTAACATGTTTTTGTTATTGTTGAAGTATTGGCTCTCATTTGGGTGAACTTGTGGTGTTTTCTGCAACAAGACATGACTTTGGCTCATTTTGAGATGTGTTATTTTCAAGCTTCTTAAATTCCAAGAATCAACAGCCTGAAGACATGCATGTTTCAAAAAGCTACATCGTGTTTAATAGCCAAAAATGTGGGGAAATACCTAGAAATGTCTTGTATAATTCAGGACTGTGTTATCCGAGTATAAATGTTGCTTGAATTAATCATTTCAATCCAACGACCAATTTATTGAAAACCGACTGCGTGCAACGTACAGGGTAGAGGAGATGCATATGACCTTATTAATCTTTGAAACAATTATTTGTCCCCCTTTCTTAGATAATGATGTTGAAAATGATCTTCAATCAGACATCAGTTGAGCACTGCAAGACACATACAGGGAAGCAGAAAGAATGCAACTTCTTCTTAATAGCTGTTCGCCTGGCTTCACTGAACCAGATCTTGGATCCTTGGGTTTACCTGCTGTTAAGAAAGATCCTTCTTCGAAAGTTTTGCCAGGTAGCAAATGCTGTCTCCAGCTGCTCTAATGATGGACAGAAAGGGCAGCCTATCTCATTATCTAATGAAATAATACAGACAGAAGCATGAAAGAAAACACTTAACTTGCATGTGCACAGCTTTTGGTAACAAATATCGCTAAACCTTACTGTGAATTTAGGCATCTCTGGCATGCCACTGTTTATGCATTGAAGTGAAATTTTTGGTATAAAGCTAAATGGTCTTAGAAGCATAGAAAATCCCTGTGTGCCAAAAGTAGTGAAACACAAACAAAGGAAAATATATTAATAACAGTCTAGTGTTTTTGTTGAGTCTGCCATTTGTAGCTGAATATGTGATTAATTATGTGATGAAAACATTTTTTATAAATGATCTTGGTCTATCGGGGAGCGGGGATAGTTAATATTCCAGTACACTGAATACATGAGGAATTTAACCACATATATCATTGAAGACAAGGGATAGCAGTTTGTTTTTATTCAAAGACATTGCTGTGTTCTCTTTCATTGCCTCTCTCACTTTCTGTCACTTTTTTCCTCCTTACATTAAAAAAAGTTTAATTACAGTTAAAAATGTATAATGTGTTTATAATATTCATCAATACTGTTATTCAAATATTGCTCAATATAGCAAATTAACTCCTAACCAAACAAAGTTTAAGTTTAGTTGGATTGATAATTAGATTTACTTTTTATCTGAGTAAGAACCAATTCCATTTGTTTGAAATATGGAGTTTGTGACTACACAAATTGCTAATTATTCTTTCTTTTGAATATATTTTACATTTCTATGAGCCTAAGGAAGATTCATAAAACTGACCTACGGGAGTTGTGAAGTGGTTTTTCAGAATGCTATGTAAGGACAGATTTGAGCACTAACTATAGGTACTCTGAATATATAATTTCCCTTGATTTTTCACCAAAAGTGTTCCCCAGTCTTCGACTCATTACATTCCACTACTGAGTCCAAAACAAATAAATATTTTGAAGAGTCAGTGAATACTTTCCATTGTTTGGCCTATTTATATAAGAAAATTAATAACATTGACCCTTCACAGCTCTTCTGCCTGCTCCCCAAAGTGGCTCTATCTAAATATTTATTACTAAAATGTTTTTCCTACAGTCCACATGAGTACAAACCTCAATAGCTAAGCCTGACATATTTGTGCACCAGTCGATCACTACATTAAGTTTTGGGAATTGCACTTCTTAGAAATGTCTCCCCACCAAACATAGTAATCCTGTATTTACGCCTGCACAAAGCTTGTCGTATTCTTTGGTGCATTCATTTTGTAAACCCATTAACTTTTTATTGCAAAGATTTTCATTTGCAGTTTCTTGTACTGCTTTTCTAGTTTTTTAAAAGCTTGAGATTTATTTATACTTCTTGTAGTAACTGCATGTTTGCGTGTGTGTTTAGTGGTCATTTGGTAAAGAATTAATTTCGGTAGGTGCAATATGTCTTATCAGATTGATATATACACCAGCCTATGTCATCGGGACTAATCATTTTAAATGATCATGTCAAATTGAATTTGGAGACAAAATCTGCTGAGAGTGCTTATGTAATTCATGATGGTTCTACTAATCTAAATTTTGGAAAAGATAAATAGACTATACTAAAACCTCTCTATGCCATAGAATTGGATTATCCCATGGGTCAACTCATTGAGTATAAGACAAAACTACCTACTTTTTTTCAAAAGTGCACTTAAATCACATAATAAAGAGGCTTTACCTGTTGGGTGGTCCTGTGACCCTAAGTTCTAATCAGATAGACACAGAGGCAGTGTAGATTTGAGTGGCATGAGCATGATTAAGTTATTCCTTCCAGCATCTAGTATAACACCTGAAATATAGAAATTGTCCAATAAATATTTATTCAGTGAATCAATGAGCAGAAGTTTGCCAGAACAGTACACATTGTCAAGGCACATACCATATGATTGAAGTGCTTCATGCCATTACAGTCCATCAGGCTGATAAAGTGAATTATTTCTTATTTAATTACAGAAATATGAATTTACCTTCAAGGGTGCAGTGTCATATTGCTGTAAAACAAAGTGCTTTATTTATACTAATAATTTAGGAGACCGATACTTACAAATGATAGTGGACATTACTACCAAAAGAATATCACTTTTCATCTAACCACAAAAATACAGAAAGCCAAAAAGCCTGAAACTTATTCTTAACTGCAAAATAAATTCCTGCCCAGGAGATACATTTTAGGAGGGGATGAATAGCAGCTTTTGTGGTTTTTTTTAACAAGCTTGAAAGGGAGGTGGAAAAGAAAGAAATTAGGTAAATGGCATATGAATTTTGTTATCTAGACATTCGTTAGTCCGGGGAAACCTGATAAAAAATGAAAATCCCAAATGATTTCAGCCTTTTTGTGATGGCTGAGGTTAGATTTCAGAGATGTACAGAGACTAAGGCGGTGGTTAGAAAGAGGATATACGTAGTCACAGCAGAAAGACGTGTCTAAGTTTAATTTTATTGGCTTTCAAGTTCACTCATGTATACTTAGTTTGTCCATACATATGTCTAATCAGGAAAAATGCATGTATAGATTATGACATTCCTGAACTTTGAAGTATTGGTTAAAGGACAATTAAAGGCCAAGAAAACCATGTTGGAAGAAGTAAGCGAATGAAATGTAGAAATATATGTAAAATTAGCAAGTGTCAATTTTACCAAGTAGTGTTTATTTTCCAAACAATGAATTTATATACTATGCTGAGTCATAGATGAGAATGATCACATGTTACTTAATGAGAGCAGTTTACTTTTCAAATAAAATAGCTATGATGAATGTCTTAAAAGTATCTTGAAGTTGAAGAAACAAAAATGAGTTATCTCAATATTTACCAAATTAACCTAGTGCTGTATATATCCCAAGATATTTTAGGTAAATGTAAGTGTTTAATCATGCCAGATTTAAACTAGTCTGAAATACAAGGTATACATATATTTCCACTTACATTTCTTTATTTTATGAAACATCTCTTGACCATGTTGCAGAAAATAATTGCAAAACCTCATGTAAGTTAACTACGAAAGATCCTGTGAGCACATTGGTGTTGAGTGACAGACAAACTAAAAACTGGCAAATAGTATTTTAATAAGGGGGTCACTCTGTGGCAGTATTCTAATATTGGATTTTCAAGTAGATTAGGCTTTTTATTTATTCACTGCTTTTTATAATTTTGTTCTTTTTGACTCCAAATTATTGGTCAGCTTTCAACCTTCTCCACATCAGCAATCATTTAATAGTTCTTTTGGTTGAGATCAACTCAGAAAAAGAAAATAGAAAACTTTTGTTCTTTGAAATTTTAGACATGCATAATATCTATTTATTTTCATAATTTAACCCCAAAAGCTTCTTCTGCAATACACAGGATTCTAGGAGCTGAATGACATGGGGAGCCTACAGAGCATTTATTATTACAAACATGCAAAAAGCTTAACTTGAAGAATTAAAATTTCTATCTTTTATATATATAACAAGTACAAACCATCAACAATGACAAAATTTAACAGCTGCTTGTTTATTGCTTGTTTTATATGTTTATATACCTCAAAATCTGTTAAAACGGAGGTCTAAAAAATGTACAGAATTGTGCAACTGTGGCTTAGTCCATAAGACTTTTCTGAGTTGCAATAAAGTGCTGACACAAAGTGACAGATGTCTGTGATGTTTCATGACATAGGTTATGATTGAGCCAATTTACAAAATTTAATAACCAACCTAAACTCACATACATATTTGTTAAGAAGCTGACATTAGTTCAGTATTGTAAGGAAACTAACTAGGTGGTGATGATGATAAATGAATTAGGAGAAACATTTTATTTGATATGTTCTCTGTTTTGTAATTCCTAAAATGAAGATTCTATTTAAGGGTTATAATTTATACAAGTTTAGTCATATACCATTACGTTATGATACCATAAGCAGAGTGCATTATGGTTCTCTAGAAATATAATTCAATCAGATACGTATCATATTCATTTATATGTCACACGTTTTCTTCACTGAGAATAAAAATTATCTTATTTTCAGAAGCTTTGTATCAATCAGCTTCATATAATAAGCAACCCAGATATCTACTGGATTACATATTTCTTCATTTGAAACTACACTGTTTTCTCCTAGTCCCCTTGACTCTACTGTGCTTATCCATTCTTTCACAGAAAGTAACAAACATATTTCCTGTTGGTGAGGCTGGGATTGTTTTTAAGAGGAGAGATAATAACTTCATATTTTTAAAGTGCCAGTACCCTAATATGTGAAACAGATCAGATTCTGTTGTGTAGTAAGTCTGCTTTGTTGAAGAATTTATTATGGGAGTAAAGATGAGAAGGAAAGAGATCACCATTAGAAACAAGTCAGCCTTTTCATGCTTTTTTGAGCAATTTGGAGATGATTCTACTTCTCAAGTTATTATCATTCATGCATCTCCTCAATACTATTGTTAAATGCTTTAGAATTAGAATATTTTAATCCTTTAATTAAAGTGAGCCAAACATCTAGGCAAAAACAGTCAATCATCAAACTTTAATAGGAATTCAAATATAGATTCCTTATACAGTTTTCCATGTCTGTAGAAATCAAAGCTGTAATGTAAAGCAGGGGGAAATGCATATGATTTACTAACACACTTCAATGTTCTACTTTTGAAAGGACTGTCATGTGGGTGGGGCAGAGAACATAGAAAAAGATATGATGGAAAACCTGTCCATTTTCTACCTGTTAAACTTCATCATTTTGCGCCAGGCCCTGGAAGCAAAGAGAGGAAGGGGCTGATTGCATTTATCTTTGAACACTTGAGCATCAGTAGGACAAACTACTGAGTGGCCAGGGGTCTTGTCTGTCAAAGCAAATGATAAGTTCACTCAGGCCATTATTGGCTGCTGAACTTTCTTCCTTCCCAACTTTCTTCCTCGAAAGAGAAAAAAATAGTTTGCCTTCTTGCTCTCCTTATCAAATATTTTTGTACAAATAGTATAAGCCTGTTTAAGCAAATCAATTAAAATAGGCACTGATTATTTTGATCTGTTTGTAACAAGTGGATGTAAGTACTATTTACATGGTATGCCTAAGGAGGAGCTGAAATCATTGGCACTCTAATCCATATTGTAAAGATCAGTATTGAAAGAATAGTGTTCTTCACCTCTCCTCCACAGCATCCATCCCTATATACTTGATTAAATGGAAAAGTCTATTTTATCACCTCTATGTAAAGTTTCATGGGTAGTTATCGTCAGTGTATTTAAATATATCTTCTAGTATGTTTTAAAGGCTGGTCTTCAATACTGTGGAGACAAAAAAATAAAGAGCCTCTGAAAATACATTAGACTTTTGTTGCCATTCAAGCCATAGCTAGTATGTGTATTTAATAAATGTGTATTATTTATGTCATGTTTGTCAATGGAAAATAAAGTTGAATGTTCTGAAATGTCCCTGTGTTTTCTTCCTGATGTAAACTCATGTCAGGAATATATTACTTATACCTATGTTAAGTATTTTGCTGAAATCATATTTGATGTGCTTTGTCATATAATAGCACAATGTAATGCAACAGCCCCATGCTATCTGGAAAAATTAGATCATTTTGTTTTATATTCCATAATCATGTATATAGCAAATTATTGTTGATTTAATATAAATCTGAGAGTTGCTCTTTTCCCTTTTTCAACATGATGTTCCTTTGTTTTATAATCTCAAGAGTATTGTTCTTAACACGAAGTGCATTTATAAATTATTCTAAGCTTAGCTATTCCCCTTTCTTGTGGATTTTGGTGTAATCTACAGGCAGCCAAAATAAGAACTGTCCTTGCTCGTAGTCCAACCCTTTAATTGACTTGTGCCTGAGTATCGGTGGGAGCTGAGTATTGGTGGTTATGAATACTGTGCTCCCCAGCTATTTGTTCAAGTACTTATTGAGGTCACTATTGGTCTTCCTTCTTCAATGAAGGGAGAAACTCTGTGGAATGGAGACTGCAAAGTCAAGCTCATTAAAAGTATCCTTCTTTCTTCCTGAGAAAAGGTATCTAGGGAGAATTCTGTCCCTGGTTCCTCTCATGCAGGGGTTCTAGGTCTAGGACCAGATCTTATTATCTCTAAAATCTTGATTCTTTAGCATTTCAGGATAGGCAGAGATTCATTAAAGTAAACAAAAATCATAGCTAAATAAGAGAGATAAGAGAAATAAATTGTAGTGTTCTATACTCCTGTAGGATTACTATAGTTAATGCTAATATACAGTTTCAAATAGCTGGAAGGAGGCTATTGAATGTTCCCAATACAAAGAAATGATGAATGTTTGAGATGATGTTGATGTGCTAATCACCCTCATCTGATCACTATACATTATATGTATCAAAATATCGCTCTGTACCCTGTGACTGTCTACAATTATTATTATTAAAATAAATACTTAAATAAAATTTAAAAGTCATTATGACTAGTATGGCTATGGCTGACCCAAAATTTCCACCATCATGCTGGTAAACCTACAGGCCATGGGGTGAGACATTCCCCAGTTTCATGTCCTCAGAGGTCATGGGGCCAAATGTCCTTGGGGCCAGTGTGCTTGCTGGTACTAGCCTTGAGTAAATTCATTCTGGATGGATGTTGGTCATGGAGAATTTAAGTCACTTCTCCAAGCTTGCTCTTTCCTTCAACATATATTTATTGCATACTTATTATGTGCCAAGCTCTGGTAGGTACTAAGACCCAAGGATTAATAAAAACAGCAAGTTCTCAGTGAATTTATAACCTGGTAGGGGAACAGGAAATAATCAGAGCTGCAATTAGAGTAAGCACATGGTATCATGAGAATACATGGAAACATAATGCTAACATGAGAAGTGTTCCTGTAGAAGGTGACATTTAATCTGCATTTTGGGGAAAGGAATAGTTGTTAACCTGTAATGAAAGGACATTGTAGGACATTTTTCACTTCACTCTGTCCAAAGCATTGCAATTTCCAAATCTGTCAAATGGGCTAAACTTTAGTGACCCTATGGGTAGTGTGGGTCTAAATAGAACCTATCTATATAACCTCTTACGGTCATCAAAGCGGCATGGCTTTAGGGCAGGGTTTCTCAACCTCGGCACTATTGACACATGGGATAGGTAATTCTCTGTCGTGAGGGTTGTCCTATGCATTGTAGGTTATTTCGCAGTGTCCCTGACTTCTACCCATGAGATGCCAGCAATACCTCTCCAGTTGTGACAGTCAAAAATATTCACAGACATTGCCAAATATACTATGGGGGACATAATTGCCCTCAGTTGGAACCTTTCCTTAAAAGCAAGGGCCAGGGCCACTAAACAGGTGCTATGTAGCCAAGGGTTTGCAGGATGAGGTCATCTGTGAGACCTTGGTCCACATAGGCACTGTTCTGGCATTTCCTGAGGCAGCAGGTACTAGAATGCCAGTTTGTGTCTGACTGCACAAAAATGTGGTGCTGCCACTACCACAATGCCTTGATCACCACAGGCCCTGATCGGCTTCCATCATCACATAAACCTATTCACAGATGATTAGGTACAATGTCTTAGAAAGTATCATCTTTCTATTGATGCCTCCAATCTCTATTCTCTTTTTGATAAGAGGCCTTAGAGTTTGTATGTCTCTCAAAGTGATATCGAAAGTGAATCCTGTTTCCAAAGACCTTTAAAAAATCTGTTATAATTCTACATCATTAGGTACGTATTTCCAGACAATTCTCTCAGAAGGAGAAAACTAATTTATCAAACTCTCCCCTTAAATTAGATGTTTGCATATTTAGTCTATATAACAAAGCTGCAGAAGCTTCATTTTATCTGAAAGATGATTTTTATAAGGACAAATATTGGGCAATGTCTCTTGACGAGCCTGTGACTTTCTGAGTTCATGCCAGTCTTCAATTCCTCAGGTCTAGAGTTATTATCATACATTTTGATAACAGAGTTCAAGTCCTGATCTCTATAACTGACACTACTGGAACCTATTGTTTGTATAAAATGGGAAGATGGATTTACCTACCACACTGAAAACCAAAATCTGATTAAAAAAAAAATGCAATTAGAATGAGGGAGCTAATCTGTTAACTGTAAGTTTCTGAGGCCAAGTAGCAAAAGACTATGGATAATCAGCGTTCATGCATAATATTCTTATGCATTTTTAAAAAGAAGGCTTTGAATATAACATACAAGGTTATTTGAATCTGATTTTGCAAAGAACATTGAGAGACGATAATTCTGAAATCCACAATTGAGGCCGTTTTAAGTTATATTTAATTAGAAAGAACACTGGTTCTTAATCATTTTAGGATCAACAACCCTTCTGAGAAACTGATGATAGGTATGTGGTACTCCCACAAAAAGTGCAGAGGATTTTTGCACAGTGTCAGAAATTGTACGGACCTGCCGAAGCCTATCTATAGACCTCTTGGGCATTTATGCACATAGGTTAACAAATCCTTCTGTGAGAGTCTCTATGATTTAAGGAACTGCAAAGCTTTACATGTTTGGTTAGGAAGCTCAAACCTAAAACTAGAACTAAGTCAATGTAACTACTTCTCGGTGAATGCCAAAATTCCTTGATATCTGACTATATGTCCATAATAGTAAGTCAATGTAATTGGAGGTAGAATTATTATAAGGAACTGCAATAATTTTTTTCTAAAAGTTGCTGTCAGGTGATGATAAGAAATAACACAATTCAATCTGAGTGGAGCAATATAAGTTACTCATCCCAGAACAGGTTGAAAAGTGAGAGACCCAATTTAAAAAACTTACAAGTTATCCAATGACGCATTTGCGTTACAATAAAGAGGTTGTTTTAGTTTTGCCTTGTGCTGGCCCAACAAGAGAGATTTATTATGTAGTTATTTTAAAAAATCAATAAAAAAAAAGTCATCTACCCACCTTCCTGGAAAAATGTAATCTCCTATACACAAGCAAGCTACATGGTTAAAATGTAACTTTATGATACTAGGATATATATGTGGACACATATCTATTTATACTTCTATAGGCATTAAATTTTTGCATTGCTATTCAGAGTGCAAGTGGCAGGGTTGACCTTATTGACTGAACCTTTGAATAAGAAAACAAGACATGCATTCACAGACCTTCGTACAAATGTATAATTAATAATGATTTAAGCCAACCTTTAAAGCTATTAGTAGAATGTCTTACTGATATTTACGGTTTGCATTTCTCTGGAGGGAAAAATGCAGAGCAATTAATTACATGTATTTTTGCATTTATTTTTCTTTATTAAAGAAGATGAAAATGGAATCTTAGGGCATTGAAGTATTTGTCAATCATAAACAGTTCTTTGATACCAAAGCATCCTGCATTCTGGATGTATGTGCATGAATTGGACAGATACACAGTATGTGCATGACATTACGAATTGATTTTAATGAGTCAGCAGTGGTTAGTGAGTTGGAGTCTTCTCCTTAGAAGATCCATGAAGAGCTGTTTTTAGAGGAAAAGCAATTGTCCTTTGTTATTTTCAACATTTCTTGACCATTTAAATTTTTTCAACATTTCTTGACATTTTTATTTTAAGAGTTAAGGGGACAAAATGGGTTTTTACTTGAAATATTTTGGAGAAATAATATTGGCATATTACCAAGTGTAATCACTGCCTTAAATGTTGGGCAGCTCTAATTAGATATGCGTGACTCTAATCCCTGTCCCAGACTTTCTCACACCATTAGTAATTCAAAGCTGAACAAATTCATTTATTTTGGCCATATGTAATTTAAAATATTTTAAAGTATATTTTAAATACAGTCATTTTACAAAAATGCTCTCTAAAGTTTTGCATGTCATAATGAAAGAGAAAATGTTCTACATTGGACAAGGAGTCAGAACACCTTGGTCTAATTATTTGATTTGTTATTTACTGGTTACTTGCCCTTGACAATTCATTAAACCTCTCTGAATAAACTTGAATTTTCTTATCAGCGCAAGATTGTTACAATTAAATGAGATAATTAAAATACAGACCCTTTTTTTTTTTTTTTTTTTTTAAGAGATAGGGTCTTACTCTGTCCCGAAGGCTGGAGTGCCATGGTGTGATCATAACTCATTGTAGCCTCCTGGGCTTAAGTAATCCTCCCACCTCAGCCTCCCCAGTGGCTAGGACTATAGGCATGTGACACCTCACTAGGCTTATTTTTTTTATTTTTTTATTGTTTTTAGAAACAAGTCTCACTATGTTGCCCAGGCTGATCTGAAACTCCTGGCCTCAAGCAATACTCTTGTCTTAGCCTCCCAAAGTGCTGGGATTACAGGTATCAGGCTTTGCACCCAGTAAAGACACCTGAAAGTGCTATGCAAGTGGTTAGTGTTACTTTATCTTCATTTCATTAATGGAACAATATTAGAAAATTAATCGTGATTGTTCTCATCTCATGTATAATACAGCCTTCCCAGTTTAGTATTGGGTAATTGCACATTCACCAGAACACACAAGCGACGTTAGAAAACTGTTTCTTGTCACAGACAGGATGTGTGAACTTGGGAAAAATACACAGCGTCTTTTAGGCTTAGTACCTCATCTGTAAAATAAGGGGATGATATTTCTATGTGGTATCTTCTCACTGAAAAGCCATGATTCTCCTTTCTCTCTGGAAATGTCTTGAAGGTGTTCTTGTCAGCTAAACACAGACAAGCTTTTTTCTTCTGAGTCCTGGAAAACAGCTCACAGGAAACCTCTAGAAGACAAAAATAGCAAGACTCAAAAGTGTAGGTTCTTTTTTTTTCTCCAAAAAGAAATTTCAGGTTCCCACTCTCTCTCCTGAATGAGACTGATTTCTTTTCTCAACCAAATTGCAAAATCCTTGAATACAGGTACCATGTCTTCCATTTGTTAAGATTTTCTGCCTCCTTTTGTTTACTCCTCATCCTAACTACTAAATCCTATGCCTTCAGTTGTTAAATGATGGGTATTTATTTATTTATTATTATATTATTATTATTATTATTATTTTGAGACGGAGTCTTGGTCTGTCTCCCAGGCTGGAGTGCAGTGGCACTATCTCGGCTCACTGCAAGCTCCGCCTCCCGGGTTCACGCCATTTTCTGGCCTCAGCCTCCCGAGTAGCTGGGACTACAGGCTCCCGCCACCACGCCCGGCTAATTTTTTTGTATTTTTAGTAGAGGCGGAGTTTCAGTGTTTGCCAGGATGGTTTCGATCTCCTGACGTCGTGATCCTCCCACCTCGGCCTCCCAAAGTGCTAGGATTAAAGGCGTGAGCCACCGTGCCGGCCCGAGTATTTATTTATTTATTTATGGCTAAGGAACTATTGTAACAAAGAGTAAGCTACATAGATTTTTTATACACTTGTGCTTGTTTGTGTATATGTGAGGGAGCAAGAGAGATATCTGTTATACCTCACATGTGTATTCCTTTTCTTAAGTTTTTTCATAAGTTTTTATTAAAATATTATGTGCATCTCTTTAAAAAGTCAAATAGTGCTGAACGGCTTCTCATGCATGAAACCCACAGTCCCCATTCTAACCCTAACCCTACACCACCTGCTTTCCAGTGGCCACTCCTTTCAGCTTATTTTTTCAACGTTTCTTTCTAGTATATGCCACCATACTTTTAAAGAATATATTGTTATGTCACGCTTAATCAACTTTATAAACATTATATGCTGATTTTCTATTTTGCTGGATTTAGCTCTCTCCTCACCCATTCTCCCATTATAGTTTAACCGACTTTTATTAAATCAACATTCAATGTTTGCATTTTCATAATGATGAAAATATCCTTCACCGCAGAATCAGTAGTACTGTGATTATGTTTCTTTTCTTGAATACACTTCTCTTTTTTTTCTAGAGTTACGAACTCATCAAGTTTTAAATTTGCTTAACTTTGCTTTGGGACAATGGCTAAATCTTAACAGTCTTCCAAGTGCCCAAACCTATCTGATAATCTTTATCCACTTTGGGAGTCTAACATTTTTCTGGTTTTCTCTGCTATTCATCCTTTACCCTCTTTTTTCCTATTGATATCCATTTGTCTAGATTCCATGTCTTCCTCCTTCTTGAATTATTCACTCATTTTGACCTCACCTGCTTTAAAATGAGCTTCTTAATAGTAAAAGATGTTAAGTAACCAAACTCCTAGAAATGGAAAGAGAATGCTTTCAAGGACACATGAACACTAATGGCATTTTAAAGAAACTTGAACTGGTGATAATGACAATAGTGGCAGATACCATTTATGAGCACCTATACTTTTTGTATGTTATCAAATTCTCATGTCAACAACAGAAGGTATGTGTTATCAGCACTTTACAGATAAGGAAACTGCGGTTCATGGAAGACAAATCACTTCACCAAATCCACAAAAGTTAATGAGAAATAAAGCTGGGGTTCACACCTGATTTGGAGTTAGAATATAATCATTGTGTTATCCCTGAGCAAATAATTACTACTGTGATTAGTTTCAGAAGCTTCAAGTTTATCTTCGAGGGTTTGTCTAAAACCCCATGGAAGAAAGGCTTTGACTCTACTATTAATGTCTGGACATTTTCAAACCACTAGAAATAATTTTGGGGAGCAGTGGTGAGGCAGCTTTTCTAAGAGTGCCGATTAGATTAAGCAAACAAAATTCTCAGCAAAAAAACGTGAAGGTCCATATGTTCAATCTAGGCATGTGCACATGACTGCAAATATTTAGATCCTTCCTTGTTTGAGCCAGGACCACTTCTGCATTGGAGAGACTACTGGTCTCCTGGAGCAGATGGTTGTACAGAAAAACCACACTTCTACTTCTACACAGGCCTGCGGTTTTTGCTAAAGCCAAGAGTTTATCACAATTTGGGTTACTAAAGATACATCTCTTTTGGCCCTATTGGCTTTTGTTTCTTTTTTTGTTTTTCCTTTTGCACGTCCTCTCTGACTTGTAACTTGGGAGAATGCTTATTGAAAAGCAGAAGGTACTTGTGCTTCCTAGTTACAGAGAAACTCCTAAGAGACTGTAGAAAATTCAGGACCTAGGGCAGACTAGTTGTCATCAGTGAAACTATTCTGATCATCATCTCTCCCTGCTTAATTTTGAAATTTGCTTTAGCTTCTTCTGGGAAAATACAATGCAGTTTGAGGGGAGCACATTTTGTCTTTCAGAAAGAAAAATTCTTGCCCCCTGTTTCTGAGTTTTCCATCCCTTTTTGCTAAGAGGTGAAATCTATTTGGTGCATTTGATATTTTATTCATTCACCAGGTTTCTCTTCAACTGACTGCTCTCTGATTTCCACAGAACTGATCAGACTGATTAGAACAGTGCAAAACATTTTGTTCAAGGAAACAAAATCTCAGCGTCTCCAAACTTTAATTCTATTATTATCACTAAATGAATTCAGAATACAACCTATCCATAGATATATAAACTTGAAAAATTTGTACATCTTGATGTTTATCTTTAGTCTTCACTGTGTACATTGCCTTTTGAATATTTCAATGTAAGTGTGACAATAGTCAACAGTTCTCAGGCATCTCTGGGGTCAATTGACATTTATTTGAATGAATTCAACCCAATTACATTATATATATAATATATACATCTTGCTCTGTCACCTGCCCAGGCTGGAGTGTAGTGGTACAATCAGGGCTCACTACAGCTTCAACCTCTCAGGCTCAGGTGATCCTCCTACCTCAGCCTCCTGAGTAGCTAGGACTACAGCCATGTGTCACCATGCCCAGATAATTTTTGTATTTTTTGTAGAAACAGGGTTTCACCATGATCCCAGGCTGGTCTCAAATTCCTGGGCTCAAGCGATCTGCCTGCCTCAGCCTCCCAAAGTGTTGAGATTACAGGTGTGAGACACTGTGACTGGCCGCAAATCTTTATTTATCTGTTTATTTACTATCCCATAGGTTATTAAACCAAACCAAATGAGTCACTGCTTAGGGCAAATGGTTGAGTACTAATTTCCTTTCTGCCTACCCATTTTTATATAATTTATCTTAGAAATGTAACTTGGAGATCTTCATAATGATTTGTTGTTAATATAATTTTTAAAATAATGTGGTAATTTATGAACTTCATTTTATAAAAGCAAGGTTTAATAAGAGAATGGGTTCAGAAAAAAAAAAATTGAAATAGCAGTGAATGATGCCATCCACTTGAGGTTTATTAGTGGGAAGCACTGCTCCATTTCATTGAATGAAGAATAGTCCACTCAACCTTAAGGGATCATTCTCATTTGCCAAAAACAATCCTGTGGAAAGGAGAGAGGGATATCCTCAGAGAGAGACAAGGGGCAAGTCAGATGTGAAGTTAGGATCTCTTGGGGGACGATAAGTATCATGGTCAGATCACTCTTGGGGGTGTAAAAGTACATGTTTCAGAGTCACATCTGGGATCAAATTTTGGGTTAATAGTAGTAGTAGAACTTGAAATAAATTTCTTAAACTAAGATTTTTGTATCCATATATATGAAGAATTAGGATTTTTGCACTGACATTATAGGGTAGTTGTGAGGATTAAATGAGGATTAAATGTTTTTGGCAAATGAGAATGATTCCTCAAGGTTGAGTGGACTATTCTTCATTCAATGAAATGGAGCAGTGCTTCCCATTAATAAACTTCAAGTTAATGTAATCATTCATTGCTATTTCAATTTTTTTCCGAACCCATTCTCTTATTAAAACTTGCTTTTATAAAATGAAGTACATAATTTACTGTATTATTTTAAATATGTGAATATTAAAAAATGTGAATATTTAAAATATTTGGATATTTCAGAAGAGTAGTGGGTACAATAAATATGGAGAAGGCAGTGTTGTTGTTGTTGGATTAGCAGTGGTAATTGCAGCTGCAACAACAATAGTAATTACCTGAGGAATCTGTAGCCCATATTGGTAATGTGAAAAAACATATCCTGACCTCTGTACCCATTCGTTACTACTATTTTGGGAGATTCAAACATAAAGCGTTTTGTTTGAGAGCATGGAACTTAAAATCAGACTAAATGCGATGGCATATCCTCATTCTGCTGATTTATTAGTTGGCTGACCTTAATCAAGTTAATTTTTTCTAAACCTCAATTTGTTCGGCTGTAAATCAAGATAATAATTTTACCTAAAAACATATTAGTTGCAAGCATCCAATGAAATAATGCATGCAAATGTTTATTTAGTGCCTAGTATGAAAGCACTCAATAAATTGTTATTATTATATTATTATAAATTGTTATTATTATTTTGAGATGGAGTCTGGCTGTGTCACCCAGACTGGAGTGCAGTGGCATGATCTCGGCTCGCTGCAACCTCTGCCTCCTGGGTTCTAGTGATTCTCCTGCCTCAGCCTCCCAAAGTGTTGGGATTACAGGCGTGAGCCACAGTGCCCAGCCCTAATTTTTGTACTTTTTAGTAGAGATGGGGTTTCACCATGTTAGCCAGGATGGTCTCGATCTCCTGACCTCGTGATCCGCCCACCTCGGCCTCCCAAAGTGTTGGGATTACAGGCGTGAGCCACAGTGCCCAGCCCTAATTTTTGTACTTTTTAGTAGAGATGGGGTTTCACCATATTGACCAGGTTGGTCTCGAACTCCTGACCTTGTAATCCACCCGCCTTGGCCTCCAAATATAAATTATTATTACTAATATTAAAATCAACTGCAGAAGACTTAAATTGGCCCAGTTTCCAACTAAGGTTGAATGTCTTCACAAGCATACAAATTTTATCCAACCTCTCAAGAGTTAGCATAAGAAGGCAAGGATGTGGTTCAACTCCATAGAAAGTAGAAGAAAAAATAAGAAACAGCAAAATAAAGAAATTTAATTAAGTTCTTTTTATGGCTTAAATGTACAGTCTTTGTGAGATAGGAAAATGGTTCTAGTAGCACGGAAGAGGTATTTTGAAAAGTTGCTATAACAATGTCGTTAAGTGGAACATCGGAAACATAAATAATAAGGCATATGGGCAAAGAGGTGAATCTCAGGATGGTAGTTCTTGTCTGAAAAACAACAAACAAGATCTGGTTATATTGGTTAATTCTTTCTCACCACTATGTAATGTAGACTAGTGTAACATGTGCCCACCACCTCAGTTTCCTAATCTGTAAACACTTATTGGAATAAGTATTTCTAGCATATAGAGTGAATATAAATATTTGAAGAAGTAGTATATACAATGAACTTGGCATACACGGCAGGTTTTAAATATGATACTTATCCACCATCATCAAAATAAGCACCATCATAGTTTCCTGTGCAAAATTTTCATAGATGTATCGAGATTCAAGCAGAACAATAATTTATTTCTGAGTACCTCGGTTCATCTCTAGCTGTAAAGTCACAAACAGAACTACCAGGGAATTTCTGGACTGTGATGTATTTGAGAAATATACATTAAAAGGGCATTAAATCAATTTGAATTAGGATGGAAATGATTCTTTTCCTCTCAGTGCTTGGATTCACAGCAGTAACAGCTTGGTCCTTAGTGGAGCTGTTACTTCCCAAACGATGACTGTATCTCCGAGTAGATTTTGACCACCGTTTAAATGAATGATTTGTTGATTTACTGAGTCATATTCACATTTTTAATGAGCTTCTATCATGTGGGTCTAGGTCGTGGGGACATTGAGGTTTATCACTTGCAGATTTCAGATTTCAAATTCTCTCATTCTTCAAAGTGAAGTTCTCAGTTTTCACTGATTGCATTTAGGACTTAAATATCTTTCCCAAAGTGTAAATAGCTCTACGTCTTCTTTCGTTATAGTTAGAATATATATTCATGTATAAAATTTAAGCAATACAGGAAAGCACGAGGACCAAAGAAAAATTTCCTATACTTCACTACTCAAACTTAATCATTGTTATGGTTTTGATTAATATTCTTTCAAATATTTGTCTTTGTAAATTTCCCTTTAAACCTGACTGCATCTAAGAACCATGGTAGGATTCTCTCAAATGCGTGAAGGAGTGTCACACTAAATAGGGATTTATTTCATACGCCCTGAAGGCTGGACTAAGAAGCTACAAAAAAAGGGGTCTGACTTAATCTGGAAAGATGCTAAACCAACGTGCCCTAAAGTGGCAGGGCTGGCCTTAGGCAATAATGAGTTTCCTGTCACTTCAAATATTCAAGCAAATACCAGAAAACCACTAGGGAGTCTGCTGTAGATGGATGGAATACAAATATCTTCTTTAAGCCTTCTTCCAACTCAGGATTTTATGATTCTATGTCTCAGAACAGTCATACTATGGCTACAATATTGGAATTGGTGTAAAAGAAAGATTTGTCTGAATATAGCTGCTGAGCTTAGTGTTCTGCTTTCAACCTCTTCAGACGTGGCTTATATTCTGCTTTATGTGTCACTAAACGCATTGTTGTTGACCCTAATCTCAAAGCTAGAATTTCAACATTTCTATGTTCACCTTATCAGTTGACAATTTTTTTTGGAAAACTTTACTCATAAAAACAGCAAAAATGTTATTTAAAAAAGAGCTACAGCAATTACTTTCCAATAATTAAATCATAATATCTGGTGGCCATTAATAACAATTACAATTGGATTATTGGATTGACTGCATTGAATATGAAAGTCTGCCAACAATATGAATTTGGTCAAACTCTGCTTATTACCGATTCTGATCATTTTTTGCTATGCATAAAATATACGTATATTTCAGAAGAATAAATCTATCATGAATAACAATCACCAAATTTTTGTACAATATTATCCAACCTGTTATATATATATTTTAAAGTTTCATAACCAAGAGAAGAGACGTATACTTTATTTATTTATTTATTTTCTTTTTATTTTTTGGGAAACAGAGTTTCCCTCTGTCACCCAGGCTGGAATGCAGTAGTGCAATTTCTGCTCACTGCACCCTTCACCTCCCAGGCTCAAGCTATTCTCCTGCCTCAGCCTCCCAAGTAGCTGGGATTACAGGCATGCACCACCATGCTCAGCTAATTTTTGCGTTTTTAGTAGAGACGGGGTTTCATCATGTTTGCCAGTCTGGACTCAAACTCGCAACCTCAACTGATTTGCACTGTTCGGCACCCCAAAGCGCTGGGATTACAGGCGTGAGCCACCACGGGAGTATTTTTATTTAGTTAGGGAGTATTGTTATTATTCCTATTTTATAAAAAATTAAGACTAAGACATATATCAAAACATCATGTTATTACTATAATTTTTACTTGTCAATTAAAATAATTCTAAAATATTTTTAAAGAAAGACTCAGAGTAGGTGTAGTATTTGGACGCTAGAGTGAAACTTCAGCTCAAATATCACTTCTACACTTGCTTTAGAGTGAGTTTCTTACTCCTTCTAAGCTTCAGTTTTCTCATTTGAATCGTGGAGATAGTAGTGTCCTCGACTATCTATTTCAAGAGCAGAGACTTAGAGGGTCCTTTACTATTTCCCCAGTGCCCACTGTACAAAGCCCAAAAGATTTAACTTGTTCAAATCTCTCAGTAAACCAATCCCAATCTACCATTCCAATGTTTTTCTGACTACACTGATGCCAGCCTTTTTTGAATCCTCTCCCCAAACACATTATGCACATTCCCAATTCTGTTTCTAGTGTTTACTTTGCTTAAATGTTAATTTCAATGAACACAATTCTACTCATTCATTAAAGCGCAGCTCAAAAGACACCTACCCTAAGAATTGTTTCCTTATGCCTGATTCAGAATTACTGATTCCCTCCTTTGTACATCCATAAGCACCTCATTTATGCCTCGGTGATTACTTCTCACTGCTCTACTTGTATTGCAGTGAGTTGTGCGTGCTTCTAGCTCCGCCACTGGATGGTCACCTTCTTGAATGAAAGACACATCATTTTAATCTTAGTGTCCCAGCCCCTCCCACTTCCTCTCCTCCCCAGACCTTCAGCTTCCAAGAATGTGAAGGCTTTGAAGTAGAGACATACAGTAGACATATAAATATTTATTAAATTGATTTTAATGACCAAACAAAATAGTACAAATCAAAAAATGCAATGATGCCCAAGAAGAGGGTTTAGTTAAAAAAAATTAAGGTTTGGCTAGTCGCAGTGGTTCATGCCTGTAATCCCAGCACTTTAGGAGGCCGAGGCAGGTGGATCACAAGGTCAGGAGATGGAGAACATGTTGGCCAACATGGGGAAACCCTGTCTCTACTAAAAGTACAAAAATTAGCTGGGCGTGGTGGTGTGCACTTGTACTCCCAGCTACTCTGGAGGCTGCGGCAGGAGAATCACTTGAACCCGGGAGGCGGAGGTTGCAGTGGGCAGAGATTGCCCCACTGCACTCCAGTCTGGGTGACAAGAGCAAAACTCTGTCTAAAAAAAAAAAAATAATAAGGTTTACAGACTTACCACATTGATAGACACAGCATACACTACATGTTTCATATGCTACATGTTTCTGTTAATAGTTAACTATAATTAGGGACTGAAATTAGAGATAATGGTATCCAAACTTTTGGCATGCATGCTATTCAGAATGCCTCTTTTCCCATCCCAGTAAAGGTCCCTTGGTGTCACCATTGGAGAGAATATTAAATTGAATGAACTACGGGTCTTACTGGGTGCAACACTTCTTACATTCTTATATTAAGTTTCTGAGGTGATGTGAAGGTAAGACAGTGTTTGCATTAATTCAGATGTCTGCAATGGCCCCAGCTGGAGAATGGCCAGGCTGAGAGGTGAGCAGCCAGGCTAGAAGAGAGAAGAAGGGTAGATGTGGTTGGCAGGAGCAGAGAAACTGGCAAAGAGCAGAGCAGCCTTTGGCCGCAGGGTCTAAACCCACATCCTTGCTTCCAGCCCTTTTGGTAACACAGCTATGAAGTCAGAGACTGATAAAGAGTGAAAAAACACTTTCCTTCCAAGAACCAAGAGCATTTCAAGAAAACTTCTGACCACCTCCTTTTGAGGCGCAAGGAAGTTGAACAGGATTTTGATCTGTTCACATTTAGAAATGTTGTTTTGCTTCCTGCCATGTGCTCATATCACTAGACTGCAGTTTCTCCATCAATTCTTATTGTTCACTGCATCCCTTATTCCTTCACTCACTCAGTTTGCATTCAGCTTCTAATTTCTGCTTATTACTATACTTAACCACAGTGCGGATGCAAATGCCCTTGGGGAGCAAAAATGCAAGCAACACATCTCAAAGACTGGAAAACTCCAAAGCACACCTGAGCAGCCTCCCAGTCATTCCTGAAAGTCTTTCTTCTGAGCTCTCCAGAGACTGTAGAGCTTCTTGTTATTAATGCTCTTCACCTACACCTCAGTTTTGTTAATGGGCTGCTGCAAAAGGAGAGCCTACCGTGGTTAGACATTTTAATCTAACTGTACAAAATGTAAACTTCTGCCCAAGACCAGTTCACTTTTCAATACTTGGTGAATTTCTCAGAAAATTAGTATAGCATGATTCCTCTAGCTTTTGGGGTGTCATAAGCTCTATTGCAGAGACATATTCACCCCTGTCCCACGTATACACATGCACTTTGCAAAGCAAACCAAAGACCCAGGAGTCTTGCACTGTCTCTCTAGAAGTTTTCCTTTTAAGAAGGACACCATCTGTGATACATTCCGCTTTCTTAGTGGGGGATATGTAACAAATATAGGACAGTAATACTGAAAAACAAATGGTTTAAAGATGAATGTGTTCCACTAGGCAGAACAAGAGAAGTGAGGTTCATAAGAGAATTTCTGGAGGTAGGAAGAAAGTTAAGTATATCCAGATCTATATCTCGATATACTTGTTAGAAGAGGGGGGAATTTAACATTGAGGGACCTCATATCTAATTTTATTGAAGAAGGAAAACATGGTTAATTGAATCTATTTCCAAGTATCTAATGAAATTAATCTCAAAAAGTTCTACCTAGAGCAATGTTGTTGTTATACATGTTTTGGGTCTTAGTTATACTGTTGCTATAGTATTCAAATTAGTATGGATGGTCATTCATCAAACACTTCGAAAATGGTAGTCACTATGCTAAGTGCTTAGAAACCGCATTTCTCATCTCTGCTTCTCACAGGGAAATGTATAGTGTAGGGTGAGGCTTTAATTAGTATCTTTTATTTGATTGAGCCCTGAAGGAAATCAAGTGAAATGATGAAATCGATGTCCTTGGTTGCTCAAGTGTTGCCTCTTTTCTGTCTCTAACACTAGGCTGTTTCCACCTGAGTGCATGATAGAGAGGGGAGCATATTTTGAGACATGAAGCTGCTAGGTGTTTCTACACAATCGGTTACACAGGGTCCTGTAGCTGAAAGAAGCAGTAGAGATCACTGAGTCAGAAGGAGTTCAACTGGTTCAACAGAGCTCTATCTTTAGTAGGGGTGAAGGGTTCAATTTTTGAACAATATGCGGGCAGCTCTAACAGCAGCCTAGGCTCAATATCTCTCTTTTATCTGTTGTGTATATCAGGCTTTTAATTAGGATTTCATTGAAAGAAATCGTTCTGCTTCCAAAAAACAAGGCTATTAACCAGAAATTCAGTTCACCTGAGAGAGTTTAAGTGGCTTGCTCAAAGTTGCATAGCTCCTTAGAGGCAGAGCCAGGTCTAGAACTCAAGCCTTCTGACTCCCAGACTAACTTCAGCCTTGACGCTGTTTTTGACAGGTATCTGGCTAAATAAAGAGCAGGGATTATGGAGCCAGACTACTTGGGTTCAAACCCCAGTTCATTTACTTACTAGCTGTATGACTGAGGGTAAATTACTCACCCTCCTTGGGGCTCAGTATTTTCATTTGTAAAGGTATTAGTACCTTCCTCTGGGATTACTATGAACATCAAGTGAGCTAAAATGTGTAAAACTTTTAGAAAAGTGCTTGATATTTAGTATAACCAATTCAATGTAGACTATTATTATTATTATTTAAAGGGTTTCCAAAAGCTTTCCTAACCCTATAGGATCTACCATAAGACCTATAATCTAAGAATTTTCATTTCTTTGTGCAAGGACACAAAAAGCCCATCTTAGAAAGTAAATGTATTATCTGGGTAATAACACAGTAAATCACTGTCACTCTCATATGTCATAAATAACTATTTCCATTACCTCTAGCCACTTAGTAAGGCCATAGAGGAATGGGACATAGAAGAGTTAAGCCTTAATGATGAGTTAGAGTTAGGATTTCTTTGGAAAAACCTGGGAAAGACATGAAGGGCTGGAAGGGAGCAAATCTCAAGAGAAGACAGACACCTGAAGCTATTGTAGACATTTTCAAAATTCTCTTCTGGGTCCACCTCAGAGACTGTGGCACGGAATGCATCTCCCTGCAGTTCCCAGAAAGGACTGGTGTCAGGGTCTCCATGTGCTCACTCCCTAGCAACCTTTCCTCCCCGTCTCATTCCACATATATTCTCTATACCCTAGCCTTCTGGCTCGGATAGTGTAATGAAAGTAGCAGTGGAAAATTAAAGAAAGTAGGCTTTTAAGGGAAGACTGAGGGTTTGGAGAGGAGAGGATAAGAGAGGAAATATCTCACCAGTCAGCCTCAGGGATAGTGGGCAGAGAGTGAGTAGGGTTTCCAAGAAAGGAGCAGTAAAACCAAAGTGTAATGTCCACAGGCCAGCTCCTCTTTCGCCATGTTTCCTTGGACTGTCAGAAGTGTGACGGTAGGGCCAAGTCCTGAGTATATGCCCTTGTAGAGTGCCTCGTTTTTCTAGATTGTACTGGAGAGTGGGAGTTCTAAAGGTATGTGTGTGAGTGTCTGAGAGAGAGAAGAATTGAGTGGAATTTAAGGTTAGGTGACTTTTATTATTAATCAAATGGAAGCCCAAGGTCAATGAGATGCACATGGGAAGGAAGCCTATGAAATGAATGACATTCAGAAGGCAGTTCTCGACAGTAAATTCAAATAACCTGCTTTCTTGTGAGCAAGAAATTAAATCTTCCGTTCACTATTTGTGAAATGGAATTGTAGCATTTTTCATTCTGCTCCAGGTAAACACAGATAATCTAGCGTTTTTATTGCGATTAATATTAATCTCCATGTTATATGATTGTGGAGTGATACACATCAGTTAAATATTTTAGTTTCAGCCAGGTGCAGTTGCTCATACCTGTAATCTCAGCACTTAAGGAAGCCGAGGTGGGAGAACTGCTTGAGCCCAGAAATTCAAGAACAGCCTGAGCAACACAGTGAAACGCGGTCTCTACAAACATAAAAATTAGCCAGGTGTGGTAGTGTGCACTTGTAGTACCAGGTAATTGGGAGGCTGTGATTATGCCACTGCACTCCAGCCTAGGCAACAGAGCAAGACCCTGTCTCAAATATATATATATGTACATATATGTATTTATATGTGTATATACATGTATATAAAATGCATGTGTGTATATATATTTTTCACATATATGTGAAAAATACATACATATACATACATGTATATCATGCCCAGAAGCTTGATGTGTATATACATGCATACATATATGTATGTATATATTTTCACATATGTATTTTTACAAATACCTGTATATATGTGAAAATATATATGCGTGTGTGTGTGTGTGTGTGTGTGTGTGTGTAGGTTCCATGGATTGGTAATATGTTTTTGTTAATTCAGAAGGCACTTCAATATTTTGTAAGTCCTGGTGCATTTTTACACCATTGATGCTTGGTCAATGCTATCAAAGTAAATGCTGCCATGTGAAATGTCTGGATGCTTGATCCTGGGTTGAAGAAATTTTGTTACACATAGTACTTAGATTTCAATCAGTAAGCGACATATTATAACTGCTCAAACTTCTATAATTAGTTAATAAATTTATTTTTATTTTCAGTGTCAGTCCAAGTGCTTCTCAGCTAGTTTCAAAAGAAGCAGTTATGAGTTAGCCAAATACACATTCTCAATAATACTCTTTTAGCTAAAAATATTTGCGTACGTGTAGCTCACGAAAACTCAGATATCATAAAAACAAAATTATTCTGCAGAACCATGAAAGTGAGAAAGTAGAGAAAATCAGTTAATGCAGGCAAAAAAAGAGTCCCTTTTAAAAGGTAATTATTCCAGAAAACTGAAAACGGAGTGCCTCTCCCAGTGAAACATAAGTGAGCACCAAAATGATTTTAGTAACAACAATAACACTTAGACGTACATTTATTTTATTTGATTATCCCAACTTCCTTGTGTAGAAAATGGAGCTGCTGTTATCATTATCCTTATATTATAGATAAGAAACCAAGCTTTATAAAATTTAAACAACTTTCCAGGTCTATAGTGAGTTAAGCTTCAAGCATTCTGATTTCAGTTCTGAGCTCTTTCCAGTGCCATTATCTGTATTGTAAACCCAGTATGAGGGCAGAGCAGATTTTTATTACACAGTAGTATGATACTATGTCACCTCTCCGCTTTAAGAATGTCAAAATATTGTACAAGTTTTGGGGAAATTACATGCAAACAATTTGCAATTATCATTGAACTTCTGGGCATGATACACAATAAAACCAGCCTCCTCATGTTAACTCCCAAAGCCTTGGTGACAGAATATTTTAGGTAATTAACTTCATTTTAGGCTAGCTATAATGAAAGCTCTTGGTTTCCTTTTACAAGTGTGGCTTCTCTTCACATTACTTTAAGTTTTCTCTTGATAACTGCTCAGAATTTATTCTGGCTGATGGGATGACTTTATCAGTATGTTAGGTTTTGGTGAGCTTCAGAAAAAACAAAAAATAAATAAAACAATGGTTAAAAGAACACAGAGGGGTATCTCTTTCCTATTTGTATAAATTCTGGATATAGACAGTCCAGGGCTGATCCGGCTACTCCTGGTTATTAGAGATTGGAGCTATTTCTAGCTGTCATTCTTAGTGCACAGCCTCATAATCCAATATAGCTGCTTGAGCTCCAGCCATTATTCTGCCTTCTGGTCAGCAGGAAGGAGGAAAAGTAAATAAAGAAGGGTGTGCCTCTTTCCTTTAAGGAGAATTTTTAGAAGTCTCATCACTTCTGCTCACAAATAATGGGCTGGAATTTAGTCACGTTGCCACAGCTAACTGGGAGAGAGTCTGGAAATGCAGTGTTTTAGTTGGCACCCAGCTCACAATCAGAGCTCTGGCAGAAAGAGAGGAGAGTGGATGATAGGAAGCAATTGGAAGCCTCTGCCACAGTCCAAGAATGGTTCTTTGTTTTATGTACCCATATTGCATGACTTTTAAAACTTCCTATGGGTTATTTTATGTCAAAGAATTTATCAAGGTTTTGCTTGAAGATCACAGTTACTATATTACTAAGAATAAGAGAAGCTGAATGATAAGTAATTTGCTATATTATTTCATATTTAAAATTAAACAACTGGGTTTTTAACCACTTTTATGTAAGATCCAGATTCCAAATGGTCATATTGTGACTAATGGGGCTTTAGACACTTGTATTTTGATACTCCTATCACTTAGAGAAATGAGAATGCATTGTGAATTTAGGCGCTTCATAACCACTAACTACATACAATTTACACTACATAATGCGAGCTGTTTAACAACAAAACATTTTTATTGGTGAGGAGTCAAAGTTTTCTTTTAATGCCTAGCATAGTGTCTTACACATGAAAGATATGTAATCAATGAGGGCTAAATTGAATTGACCTTCACTACTCAGTTGAATTTATTTATTGGATGTATAAAAGACCCTTGACAGCTTCTGCTAGTATCCAATAATTATTCTATGGCAGTGTCACACTGGCTGTGATCTAATTTGATTGTATTGTGGTTATGCCTATGCACAGCTGGGAACACAGGGGACAAATCTCTTCTCAGTTGTGTTAAGTGTTTTGCCCCAGACAGTGACCACACCTGCAGCCTCAGGGACTAGGAAATCCTCCAGAATACTGAAGTGCATAGAGATCAATCAAATCAGCTCTTACTTGGAAAATAAAGATCGATTTATCGTGGAACTACTTAGTGCAATTACCGTATTTATGATAGACTTTAATCTTATTTAATCCTTCTCAACTATTGATGTGGTAATATACTAGAAGAGTACATTTAATCTTTTCTTTTTATCTGAGCTGTATTTCTTATAATTTACCTTGTAAAACTGTAGATAAAATTGCAATAAGACCCTTGATTGACTCCTGTTACTGATGATACAACAAAACATAACTTACATGTTTTGTCAGACTTAATTTGTCTTTAGACATATATTCTTAACTTGTTTGGAATTAGAATGGCCTGGTTTTATTAGTTATCTTTGACACCGTTTCCGTTTCCTTCCTGGTCACCGTTATAATACCTCAAACTGGAAAAGAAAAGGCTCATATTCACAGATTTATAAAGGGGAAAACCATAACCATATTTTTTTAGTGCCATTGATAGCTCTTTGGCTCTTAGAGTCTCTGTTTTGCTAATGGCCAGGGTGAAAATTATACAGTGTACAACGAGGCTGTAATACAATTACAGTAAATACTAATTGTAAAATTAATACAATTTTAGGTGCTTAAAGATATCTGTTTAAAATTTTTCTCGATAGAACAAAACTCTCACAAATGTTTGGTCTCTGCTGGCTGGAGCAGGAGCTAGGAGGTAGAAGAGTAGGAGATAGGTTCTTGATCTTGCAGTTGAAGATATTTTGTCAATCCATTATTTTCTTATTTTGGATTAATTCATTCTCTTTGAGGCAAATGTTATCTTTCATGGTTTCTCCCAGCACGCCCTTCCCTTAGCCAAGATGGCATCTGTGTGAAGGAGAAAGCTCACATGCCGTTGTGATAATGCAGGTAAGTGAAGGGAGGCAGCTTATCAAAAGCAGGTCCTGATCCTGCCCTTTGGGTCCTCCCTGAAATCCCCAGAATCAATTGTTGTCTTGCCTGGTTGCTAGACAGCCACTGGCATCCACCATTGATTTCAATGCTGGTGAAACCTGGGAACAGTTTCCTCAGCATGTTCTTGCCTTGTGGTCCTGCTTCCTTGACTTGGCCCCACTGTCATCTCAGTGGCACAGAAGACTCTTGAGGCACAGCCACTTCCTTCCTCTAGTCCATTGCCTTAGGCTCGTTCCCTCATAGGAACTGTCTCTGCCATGGTGTTACGTGAAAGGGGTCCCGATCCAGATCCCAAAAGACGGTTCTTGGATCTCAGGCAAGAAAGACTTCAGGGTGAGTTTACAGAGTACAGTGAAAGCAAGTTTATTAAGAAAGTAAAGGAATAAAAAATGGCTACTCCATAGACAGAGCAGCCCCGAGAGTTGCTTGTGGCCCATTTTTATGGTTATTTCTTGATGATATGCTAAACAAGGGGCTGAGTATTCATGCCTCCCCTTTTAGACCATATAGGGTAACTTCCTGTTGTTACCGTGGCATTTGTAAACTGTCATGGTGCTGCTGGGAGTGTAGCAGTGAGGATGACCAGAGATCACTCTTGTCGCCATCTTGGTTTTGGTGGGTTTTGGCCAACTTCTTTACCAAAAGTGTTTAGTCAGCAAGATCTTTATAACCTGTATCTTGCGCTGACCTCCCATCTCATCCTGTGACTTAGAATGCCTAACCGTCTGGGAATGCAGTCCAGTAGATTTCAGAGTTGCTCTGGTTCAAATGCCTCTAACAATGTCATCTTGGCCCTAATCATAGCTGTGACAGACTGCCACTGCTACTACTTGAGACCGTCACTATGACAGTTACTACTGTTACTGCCTGAGAAGGTCATTACAAGACTGAATAAAGTGACGAACACGGAAATGAAAACTTAAGACAAAAGTAACTATTTTAAGGAAGGGTCCAGGGGTAGAAGAGAACTCCCTGCTTTTAGGGAGCAAAGGCAGCCCTTTGTATTTATTGGGTAGAAAGAACACGGAGGAGGAGGTAATGACTGGTCAGCTGCTTAATTGATCACAGGTTCACATTATTACTAACAGGCTTCACATTTGCCTAATCACAAGAAACACTTGTGCCTGGATTGTGACTTCCCTCCCGCAGTTCTTCCGGGTGGCATACAGTTTGTCAGTTTGCCAACATTCTGCATTTATGAGAAACAGTTTACTGTTTACTCACATAGCCTCCAGTAGTACACTGAGTTGATCACGACCCTCACTCTTTCGGCCTCCAACAATAGCAACTCCATGGCAGTCTCTATGGTGTACAGCTTTCCACTGCCTTCCATAAACCCCAGGGAGAGTTCAGGGAGGCTGGAGGAGAGTCAGGGAATGGTAACTGGCTTTCTCCTTCATGTCCACACATACATGTGGTGACACCTCATCAGCCTGTATACTAAACAGCTTGTGACCATTTCTTCTTTCTCTGTGATGTTTCTGTTCTTTCTCCTGCTTCTGGATTTTGACTCTGAGGCCATTGTAATGGAGAAGTAAGGATGTTATCTCCTACTCCTCTTTCTATGCTCTCCCCTCTTCTAGCACTAGAAGGATTTTGTCTGCAAAGGACCTTCCTTGCAAAGGTTTCCTCCTGCTGCTCAAGTTGGCATTGGCTCTCCCTTTTCCCTAGGGCTATCATGATGGAAGGGTTTCCATGAGAGTGGGAAGGGGACAGAAGACAATATTATCACCAATTCAGGAAAATGTATTGGGAAGTTTTTGAAGATTTAGAGAACATTTTTATTGTTTCACCAAAATATCTCTTTAATTTTTCTGAATTGTGTAACTTTATCCTTAACTGTCTTTGAAAAATACGTATTTTTCTTGTTTTTTTTTTTTTCCTTTAAATTATTAACTAAGTTAAAGGGCTTTCCTTATTGACTTAAATTGTTTTAAATTTTATTTCTAGAGACAGGGTCTCACTGTGTTGCCCAGGGTGGAGTGCAGTGGTACAATCATAGTTCACTGCATCTTCTAACTCCTGGGCACAAGGGATTCTCTCATCCTCCCACCTCAGCCTCCTGAGTAACTGGGACTATAGGCTCACACAGCACACCTGACTAATTTAAAACTTTTTTTTGGTAGAGACAGATCTTGCTGTGTTGCCCGGGCTGGTCTCAAATTCCTGGCCTCAAGTGATCCTCCCACCTCGGTCTTGCAGAGTTACCCTTACTGTTTTATTAGTAGAGCAACTTTGAATAGTTAGAATAATTTTGTTAATTTAATGAATTTTTGTTTTTTGTTTTTTGTTTTTTTTGAGACAGAGTCTCACTCTATTGCCCAGGCTGGAGTGGAGAGGTGTGATCTTGGCTCACTGCAACCTCCATCTCCCTGGTTCAAGTGATTCTTGTGCCTCAGCCTCCCAAGTAGCTGGGATTACAGGTGTGTGCCACCACACTTGGGTAATTTTTTTATTTTTAATAGAGACTGGGTTTCACCACATTGGTCAGGCTGGTCTCAAACCCCTGACCTCAGGTAATCCACACCCATTGGCCTCCCAAAGTGCCAGGATTACAGGCATGAGCCACCGCACCCAGCCTTGATGAACTTTAATAATGTTACTATTTATATCAATTAGCAACATAGCAGATATTCACAACAGCTAAACCATACAGAACTGTTTATCTAGTAACAACAATTTCTGTACTCAACCCAATGGTTATGTGTACAATTCGTCCTCCGGGCAGTTCAGGCTTTCCATGGCAATAAATCCCTGGGGACTAGGACCTTTTAGGAGGCAGCCTCTTGTTAAAGTCTGCTTCCAGGGATATGGCTGTTTCCTCATGGTTCTGAGAGCCAAGAGGTTCTATTTGTGGAACAAACCAACCAAATTCAGTGAATCAGAAAGTGACAAAGATAGTTCAGGGAAGGATTAGTCTCTAGACTACTGTATTTTTGATACCAATAATTGTTCTTCTTTTTGCTTGTTTTACCTTTACAGAGCTGGGAGCACATAAAAGATAAGGCAGGATGTGAATTTGACCAGGTGTTCATGTTTATCACCAGGCTGAAAGAAAAAAATTTTCCCTTTGGCACATAAAGAGCCTTCTAAATCAGACAGCAAATCATAACTAGTGTCACTCTGTGTCAGGCATTGTGCTGCGTTCTTTAGAGTTACAGAATACTTATGACACAATCTCTGGTTTCAAAAAGCTTGAGTCTTGTTGAAAAGATTATCCATTCATTCACTAAATATTTAACGAGTTCATACTATGGGATAGGCACTGTGATACGTGAGCATAGAGCAGAAACGAGGTAGATTTGAACCCCGCCTGAATGGAACTGATAATCAAGTGGTACTGATAGTCAATAACTGACTCTGGATGTTTCCAAATATCCCCAGTTCTAGCCATAGAAAGTTCCTTTTTTTTTTTTTTTTTTTTTTTAATTAATTAAAAGAACGCAAGCACATCCTGGGTGACTTCATGAAATGCAGTCCCCCTCAAGCACTCTGATGGTTCCGGAGAGTGATTAGGCTCTGGCCGTCGCGGACAGGCCTCCCTCTGGGCTGTGCTCTTGCATTTCCACAGGTCCCTTCAGGCTCTCTCTGATCTGTTTCTCTAGGTGGCTCTCCTCTCTCTACTGTGCTTCTAGTCAGTCTGGGAAGCCTCCTTTTTTCATTCTTCAAAGCTTCACCCTCATACAGCTCCTTATTCACTTATTTGTTTAGCTTCTTTTTAGAAATTTGTGATTTATTTTATTTTTAATTGACAAATAGTCACTGTATATGTTCTGTATTTATAGGGTATGATGTGATGTGCTGATATATGTTTATACTGTTCAGTGATTAAGCCAATTAACAAATCTATCACCTCTTTGTTAGTCTTTACTGAGACCTTCAACTGAGCCAAGGGTGAAGGGGGTAGGAGGAAGTGAAAAAACAGTGGAATTTAAAAGCAGAGATAACTATTCCTAAAGGTTATTGACTGCTCCCTTTCATAGATGTCCAAAAATGGACAGTACATTTTTTAGCTCTGCTAATATGGAGTGGGAGAGAGAGAGGAATGATGGTGGAGAGGTGGACAGGACACTTGTGGCCCGTGAAGTAGATGTTCATCTTTATTTCAAGGATAATAGAAAAAAAAGCAGCAATTTTACAAAGCATATATGTTGGGATGTCTGTGTATGTCTGTGTGTAATGAGCAGATTCTCTTTAGAAACAGTTGTGTGGAGAATGGCTGAGCTACCAATATTAGGTGGCATATGCTAGATGCTGGATGAGCAGGAGTAGTGTCATATACTGATCAATGTTTTCCCTCCCAAATCTGACAGTAGGTCTGTCAGACATCAGGAATTTCTTCCCAACAGCCCGGGGGGGTGGTGGAATACTGCAGTCCAATCACAAATGATATTCCCAAAGTGGGAGGCAGCAAGTGTAAGACTGAGCTTATTTATGTAGCAGGTCTGTGTGATTACACACACTATTGTAAAATATACCTGGTAGAATAATTTCATGGAGAAAACATCCCTCTTGACCTGGTATCAGAAGTGGATGTACAGGGAAGTGAATGAAGCTGAAGTTTCAAAATCTCTCACTTGCACAGGCCTTTTCCTACGGACCTAGTTTTATATTCATTTTATTAAAGAAAGTTTTATACTCTTCAGATGCCACAAAACCTGGATCCACCTCTGTCCAGTATAGTCTCCATGTATTCATGGAGAAAGTGGAATTTGAACTTGCCCTTCAAAGAAAATTAGCCTGTGCATGTCAAAAGGAATGGGAGCCCATTCTGAATGAGGATAACTGTGGGGGCAGTGTGGAGGGTGCACTGGAGGGCCATGAGTCAATTAATTGATGGGTACCAGGGATCACTAAAGCAAGTGTCGGATACCCAAACCCATCACCTAAGGTGTTTGTGTTCGTTGGTTATTTATGTTCTTTGGACCATAGGAAATAGATCACCACTTACATTAACTTAGGCAAGAGGAGGTTTATTGTAATAGAAACAGCATTATGAGCCATGCACAGTGGCTCATGCCTATAATCCCAACACTTTGGGAGGTTGAGGCAGGAGGATCACTTGAGCTCAGGAGTTAGAGATCAGCCTAAGCAACATAGTGAGACCCTATCTCTACAAAAAATAAAAACATTAGCAGGGTGTGGTGATGCATGCCTGTAGTCCCAGCGACTTGGAAGCCTGAGATGGGAGGCTTGAGCCCAGGATGTCAGGTTATAATGAGCTGTGATTGTGCCACTGCACTCCAGCCTAGGTGACCAATACAGAGTCTGTCTTGAAAGAAAGAAAGAGAGAGAGAGAAAGAGAGAAGGGAGAAAGAGAGAGAGAGAGAGAGAGAAAGAAAGAAAGAAAGAAAGAAAGAAAGAAAGAAAGAAAGAAAGAAGAA
>NW_012098432.1:418645-486415 GCF_000951045.1 Mandrillus leucophaeus | reverse complement strand
AAGAAAAAGAAAGAAAGAAAGAAAGAAAGAAAGAAAGAAAGAAAGAAAGAAAGAAAGAAAGAAAGAAAGAAAGAAAGAAAGAAAGAAAAGAAAGGAAGGAAGGAAGGAAGGAAAGAAAAGAAAGGAAAGGAAGGAAAGGAAGAAAAGAAAGAAAAGAAAGAGGAGGGGAGGGGAGAGGAGGAGAGGAAAAGAAAAGAAAAGAAAAGAAAAATGAAACAATATTATGGCTTGGAGTGTGTAGGCTGGAGTTAGACAGTAGATTAAGATCCCAAAAATCAACAACTGGAGGAAATGGAATCCCTTGCCTATTGTCCACCATTATTGGACCCAGCTATTTTCTGCTTGTCATAATTGTGTTTCTATTAACAGTTGTCTATTTTTTTCTCTGTATTGTCAATATAATTTCTTAGCTTAATCATCTTCTTCCTCATGGCTCTGTTCCTGATACGAATCTTCCTTATTTTCTTAAGATTCTCAAGAAAGCAAGTCTCTTCCTTATAAGGTCACTTTTCCTTGACTGGCAAAGTCATAGATCAGTGGCTAACCTGTGGCTTGAGCTTGCACATCTTGTCCAATCAAGTATGCCTAAAATGTACAGAATCTTTGCATAAAATAGGTGACCTGTAGCTGCCCCTTCAGCAGAAGTTGTGGGACAGGGAATTTTCCTTACAAGAACCTGTAGGTGAGGCTAGCATAATAAATGACCTGTCCGTTATGGCCGAAATAGGAATAGCTAATATTTTCTGAGTGCTTACTTTGTGTCATTGTGTCAGATTCTGTTCTAAGTGCTTAATATACATTAACCCCTTTTTTAAAAATTTAAGAGTCAGGGTCTTGATCTGTCACCCAGGCTGGAGTGCATTGGTGCAATCATGGCTCAAATTCCTGGGCTCCAGGAATCCTCCTGCCTAGGTCTCCCAAAGCACTGGGATTACAGACATAATGGGTGGTCTGCATTAACCCTTTAATCCCACCAACAATCTTATAGGGGTAGTTACAACCTTTATTCCCATTCCACCAAGAAGGAAACTGAGGCCCAGCAAGTTGCAGTAACTTACCCAAGGTCACGCAGCTAATAAGTGGTGGAACCAGGATTCCAGCTGGGCAGTATGTTCTAGAGTTTACCCTTCTTCCTGCCTAGGGTTTTTGGCTATCAATCTCCCCAAACTATGTCAAAGTTCCCACTTATTTGAAAGTGGTAACAGTTCTATTTCTCCAATTGCCATCCAGCTCTATCCAATCTTAGTCCAAAAGTGAAACATCCACAATAACCAGCTGTATTTGCTCGCTGCCTTCCACTCTTGCTCATTCAGTCCTGTCTTTGTTCAAGCCGTTCCCCACCCCCTTCCAGTTCTTTTCATGCTCTGCACCTCCTTATGAAACCTTAACTCCCCTCAGTTACTTTTATATTTCCCCTTTCTCTGAATCCTTAAGGCTTCTACAGTCTGTACTATTGTGAGGAGACCAGTATAACTGCATTTAAGGTCTATTATCTTTAGAATATATTTTGATGTTTTAGAAAGAGAAAAACACAGAACCCCCTTAAAAGATGAAGATTCAGAAAGCAGTGCTAGAAGTTACAAAGCCTAGTAACTGTACAATCTCTTTGGATAGTGAGGCTGTAAAAACTCCAAAAGATGAAGTTAAATTGAGGAGATGGTTGTAAGGCATTAGAGGCTTTAATACAGTTTGAGTTGCTCAGAGTCTCATGAAGGAGTGTGAGAATGTTCATTGGAAGGAGAGTCCCTGGCCTACCCACTTTGTTTCCCCAGGCAGTTTGAATCCTGAGAGGAAAGATAAGAAAGGAAGGAAACTTTGGAAAGTAAGAAGGGGAAACGGTTTATTTTTGTTGTTAGTGTGATAGAGCAGGCCCCGGACTAGAAATGATGGCTCACACCCAAAAGACCAGCAAGTAAATAAGGACAGTAGCTAACGTGCCAGCTATACCCATTTTCTCAGAATTCTGCTGAAGTGACAAGTCTATCTGTATTCCCTGTACAGAATAACTAATAAATTTTTTATGAAAGCTATCTTTTTACAACTAAATCATGTATTAGGCACCAAAAGCCTGGTTTCTAGTTCTGGTTCTAGGTCTAGATTTGAGCAAGTCAACTTCACTCAGCTTAAATTTTTTTTTTCACCTATAAAATAGAAATAATATCTACTCACTTATAGACATTGTATGTAAAAACATGTAGAAGAAATCGTTCATTCAAACATCACATAGGAATTAAACCACGTTGTGGCTGACTCTGGTTTAGTCACAGGTTCCATCAACAAACAGAAACACGAAAATCTCTGCTCTTGTGGGGCTCACTGAGTGGTATAATTGGCCCAGCTCACATGTTTTAGTTTCTTAACCCTGCTCAGTTATCCACACTTTTATTTTTTTAAAGAAACAAGCATTTGCTCAATAAGGTATGTCCTAGGGTATTTATGTGGGGATTAAATCTACAAATCTATTACTGGGCCTAGTGATAGAGCAGAAAGAGGAAGCTAGATTCCAGATAGGACTTTGCTACAAGCTCACTTTTTGACTGTAAAAAAAGTGGCTTCGTATCCTCATCTGTAAATAAGAGAGTTGGATTACATCATCTCCAAGGCTCCTCTTAGCTTTAAAATGTGCAGTTTCGTTTACGCCCACAGGGATCACTACTCTCTTGGTGGCTTGGTGCCTAAGAAGAACTTGCCAATGCTCAGAATATAGGCTGCAAATTCTAACAAAGTAGATGATGGTGAACATCACCATCTTATGCTCTGGATTGTGACTATGTGCCATTTTCTATTATTTCTTGTTATTTCAATTGCTTCCCAACTAGGGTACACACTCCTGCAAGGCAGGAATCAAGAAGTGCATTATACATATTATTATCTGGATCAGGAAAGACTCCTTTGATATCAGAAGCCTGGATTTGTATTTCTAAAATTATCTGTATTTTCCCTCTTGAGTAGGTCAAATGCTGCTCCTACTACCTTATATGTTTTGCTTATTAATTTGACCAATTAACTCTATTTTATGTCATGAACAATATAAAATTTAGTTCTACCCTTATCAGAATAATGTGTTCATTCCAGCTTAATGAAGTTTCACTATACTTGCATAAAAAGCAGGGGGAGGTTTGTCAATTCTAGAACTTAATATGCAGTACAGGTATGTCTAGCCTGAGTACTACAATACCAGATGAGAGCATATACCAAAAGTTTCTAAGAGACTAGTTTTATTAGCACAGGAATGAAAAACAATTACAGAATTTGGAGGGAGTGAGGCAGTAGAGTGTGGTTAGGACCCGTGTTCTGGAACTAGACTCCTGGCATTTGAATTCAAACTCTGCCACTCACCTGGAGGTGACCCTAGGCGAGTTACTTTACCTATCTATGCCTCCGTTTCTGCATATCTCAAGTGAAGATGATAAGAGTACCAATTACAAATAATTAAATGAAATATCATTTGTAAAGTGTTTGAACAGTGTCTGACAAAGGGAGAGGACCTTCTAATTCTGGTCAGTTGTTTAGGAGGGAGTTAAAAGGAGAGGAATTAGGAGCATCTGACACTGTATGTCACTTTAAAAAGCTGGTGGTAAAGGAAGGCAAAACATTGGACTGCGCTTGTAGGAAGGAGTAGAGACAAACAGTCAAGCACAGGTGTTCGTGTGTATTGGTTTCCCAAGACAAGGGAAGCCTCCACATATCTGAAAGTGGATGGAAAGGAGCCAGTGGTCAGGAAGTTGGAAGAGGGAGGGGATAGCTATGGGAGCGGGATGACCTGTAACAAGGACTCAATTAATCAGAGGTGAAGAGAGGGAATTCTAGGATAGTTTTCTCTTTGTTCCTTCAAAATCTAGCTAGCTTTATGCCATGTTACGAATCTGGCCTTGAAATTCTGAAGGTGACAGCACAGACCATCATAGTCCTCAGTTATTCAGGATCAAGCAGTGTGGATGGGGATAAATTAGTGAGCTGGTGTGGGTGAGCAGAGATAACTATTAACGACATGATGGAAAGTAGCTATAACCCTGTGGTACAGCTGGGTCATTCTGGAAGGAATGATGCAGACAAACTAGCATAGTGTTCAGCCCACAGAGGCAACATGGCTCTGTGAATACAGGCATCAGGCATCCTCAGCTAAACCATAAACAGCCACAGGGTCTACAAATGAGCCATAGCAGAAGGCCAAACAAATGAGCTATGCTTGTGTAGTCTCCATTTGGTGTCTGTGGCATCTGCATTCACACATCAATCATCTTTCAGAATTGCCATAGGAAAACAATTTAGCCCAAGAGTTAAATTCAAATTGGAAGATCAACACCGACCCTTCCCCCAAGTACACTGATAAATAGTCTGCACCGCCTTAACTGAATTATTTAAAAATATCCTGTAACACAGTTTAGTAAGTAAAGCTGTCTAAATTGAAATCTTTGGGCTCTCACATCCAGAGGGAGGATAAACTTTGCTGGCAGACTGGATATCTTATATACTGGGAAATTTGGGAAGAACGCAACAGAGCTGTAAGTTTAGTTGGAACAAGAACAAGATTTATTTCAGGCAGGAAGATCCTAGGCAGCATGAAGGAAAATCTTTATGGCTGCAAGAGCTGATATGTCTAAGAGAGGCTCATTAGTACCTACTCATTCTTATACTTTCAGGACAGGCCATATTTGGTGTGAACGAAGATCAGGGTACTAAAGGGTTTAAGCATGAAACGAAATTAAAGGCAAAGGGGTTTGGCATCACCTGACATATGGTAGTCTTTATCTTTTAGAAGTGGGAAACTTTCGAAGATATTTATGATTTGCCAAGATTTGCCTTGGAAACAATATGAAGGACATGTTAAGGAGAAGGAAAACTTGGGTCAGAAACAGTAGTAACAAGGCTATTAGTAGATCAAATCATATATAATCTCCAATATACAACAATTTTTAAAAATGGAATTGATTTTTTGGAGCAGTCCATAGCAGAATTGAGAATTACAGAGATTTTTCACAGACCCCCTGTCCCCACATATGCATAGCTTCCTCCATTATCAATGTCCCCTACCAGAGTGGTATATTTATTGCAGTTGATGAATCTACAGTGACACAGCATTATTACCCAAAGTCCATAGTTTCCATTAGGGTTCACTGGGTTTGGAAAAATGTATAATGACATGTCCACTATTATGGAATCGTAGATTAGTTTCAGAGCCCTAAAAATCCTCTGTGCTCCACAGACAATGCCTCTAGGGAAACATATGCTTCAGAACTCTTGGCTCTTGACAAATTACCTTGCAGTGCTTCTTCTTTTAGGTCTTTTTTTTTTTTTTTTTTTTATGTAATCTCCTGCTATTTGCATTGTACAGGTATGTGATATCAAAATTCCTACAGCTGTAATCTGCTTCTAAAGTTTAGCCAACAAATAATGCAAGCCCAAGGGCATTTCCTTAGTTAAAGCGGGCTCTAAATAAGAAACAAGCAGCATAAAAGCAGGAAGAGGAACCTAGTGGTCAGCTAAGGTGAGAACTTATCCTAACCAGATTGTTTCTTAGCAGATGGAGAATCTTCTCACATAGGAGTACAACGGGGGCTTTGAAAGTCTTGCAGAAAAAAAAATGTTAAAAAACCCAAAAACTTGTTTTCCTTTCTCTTCAAAGTCTGACCAGTCTTCCAGAACCATAAAATCTCTGTGCGAATTGCCACTAAACGTTTTCTGTTTGCTGTGGAATAGGTACTGGTCAAAGTGTAACTTCTGCTGCAAAGAAGACATGGCATTTTATGATTCTTCACACAGCACTGCCTGCCTAAAACAGAAATCATCCATTAGCTTAACACAGTTAAGAACTGGAAAACTGTATGTCTGTCTGGACAGCTTGTATAAGGCCACGCCACTTAAGATGGCCATGTTGCTTAAGATAATCTTAATTAAATTTTTGAGAGATAAAATAAAACCTTAGGAAGCCAATTTAAAAAGACTAAAGAAACATTGGATTTTATTTTTTTCTCCTTTCTCTTATAACACATTTTTATGAGGAATTCATTTTATTCTGTCTTTTTCTTAAAGACAATTACTGAGAAATTTATTTAAAAAAAAAAAAGGAATCATTTTTTGGCTGTAACATCCAATGAATTTAGGAGATGTGTAACATGGAGAATGCTGTTGAGGGATGGGCCTCGGGACTGGCTGTGCAGCATTGTCCGTTCAGGCCACAAATGCCTATCCACCATGATTTCTGTGCCAGGCACTGTGGTAGCTGCTGGAGACTCAGTGGTAAGCAAAACCAGGCATGGTTCCTGCTCTTATGAAGCTTATAGCTTAGGTACAATGACACATATTCAATAAATAATCACACACATAACTATACGTTTCATATAACACCAGTTCCTGAAAGAAAAATAATAGTAGATGTCGTATAGTGGGGGACCAGTCCTAGTCAACAGGATGTTCTCCAAGGAAGTGATTCTCCAAGTTGAGATCTATCAGATGAGTAGAAGTTAGCCAGGTGATGAAGAAATGGAAGCATACTCCAGGCAGAAGAAAGTGCAAGTACAAAGGCCCTGAGGTATAAAGGAGGATGACACTGTTCTTAATATTCGAAGATAGCTGGTATAGCCTGAGCACAGAAGACAAAAAAGGCAAAAAGTTTGAAAAGAGGCTGAAGTTGTGTCCTGAGGCCAGATAAAATAGCCCTTGATGTCATGTTAAGAATTCTAGTCTTTATCCCAGAGCAATGGGAAATCACGAAAAATAATCAGCTGGAGGGTAGTTGAATTAGATTTCTCTTCACCAGTCACTTGAGGTCAATGAGTTCTTATTCAGTGTTTAACAAGTGCTGCGATAACTTCCCCAGTCATATCAGACATGGTCTCGGCTCGCAAGTGGTAGTTGATGTCTAAGTGTCGGAGGAAATAAGTGTGAGTCAAAGCTTGGAAGTAGAAATGAGATGGTCCTAGGAAGGTAATATCTAAAACATCCTTATTCATCATAGCCAAAGTGACTTTGATATGCACCTTTTGGTTTTGCTTTTCTTTCAAAATACTCAAAGAAGTGTGCTGTGAAATCCTCTGTCTGTTCACAGATCAGGTACCACACAAACAACTATGCTTCCAGCTCCACCTCCTTACCCTGCCAGTGTTCCTCAACCTTGATGTGGAGTGACCATTTGGAAAGGTGAGATTTAGAAACTGCTGGGATTTACAGCATAGCCTCCTCCCATCTCTCTGTTCTAATCTGAGTTCATGCTACAAAGGCAGACTATCTCTGAGAATTAAAATGCACATTAAACGTATACGTCTGATTAAGAGTACTAGATTCCTTAGAGGAATTGTTGTTTTTAAAACTTTACTTAAGTTTCCTCCAACCAAGAGGTTTTTGAAACTGACTCGAGTCTGATCTTGTGACTGATCAAGTCTCTTGCCATGAAAGAATCTGCAAGTCACTGATTTTTTCATAGTAAGGACAGTTTCCAGGAGCATGTTAAGGCTAAGCTACTCCTATTTTAATTAGGTGTCAGAATCCAGCGTGTTTGCCATATGGCTCATATGGCTAGCACACTCTTAGTTGAACTTTTGATTAGATCTATTTTGAATAAAACATGTACTTCAATGAATGAATACTCTAAAAGGCAGAAGAACTTAATCCCAAATGTCACGTATCAAATTTCGAGCTTTAGCTTCCTCCCTCAAGCACCTCTTTTTAATATTTCTATTAGTGGTTAATTGAGTGGAAAGTCTACTAGGTATTATAGCATTGTGTGATTTTTTTTTTTCTTTTTAAGAAAGACTGTGGAAAGGTTTATTTTTGCAGAGATAGCACACTTGACTTATCGATAAAATGGGTTGAACTCTTCATTTTAGTGAAAAAGCGTGCTCATTTTATTTTATTCTCTGGGTAATGTCAGGTACAGTAACTCCTTTGGTCAGTACAAGTTGTTATAATGGATATGAACATTCAAGCAGCTCAGTTTCTTTAGACATTTATCCTCCCATGGTTGAGGGAACTGAGAGATAATCTCCTGTTTTTCAGGGGAAGAGATGAATGTGTTTTTTCAATAGAGATATATAGTGTGCCACTTAGAAGATAACAACAAGCTGGTTGATTCTAGAAAATAGCTTTAAAAGCAGGAGTCCAATACAATTTTTACTCAACTCACATTTATAATCCTATATCCTTCCCCACATCTATCTATCTATCATCTATCTATCTATCTATCTATCTATCTATCTATCTATCTATCTATCATCTATCTATCTAATCATCTATCTATCTATATGTATATAACACACACACACACACACACACACATACATATGTGCACACTGGGTGCTGTTTTGCTATTAATACAGATTCCCCTAGAAAACAAATGAAGGGAAATTAAGAGAGATACCTTGTTTCCATCTCTTTTTTGGTAGGTTCACTCTAATTCCATTTTTAATTTTTTAAAGTAAATGTTATTATACTTTTGCTCAGTTATAAAAATAAGCCCTGTTCTCTATGGAAACTTTGGAAAATGATGAAAATTAGAAAGAAAAGCAGCTTACTAAACTTTAGTCTCACTAGTCAGTAAAAATTAAGTATCATGTTAGTGTATGTTTTTCTATACTTTTTTTCCTACAGTTCTTACATTTTGTTTTACACATTTATGTTAATATTATGATATACATTTTTTAATCTTGTTCTCATTTTGTTTAGCATAAAATAAGCATTTCTCAGACTATTTGCAAACTATTTGTGAAGCCATTTTAATATTTATATAATAGCCTATCTAAATAATACACTATAGTTTACTTAACCATATGGTCAATTTTGTGGTCAAATTTGCCACACTGATGAAAATATTACTCTATCATTACCCAAGTACTGAAAGGCAGAGGTTTTAAAAAATTGTTTATGTATATGTATTTTACCATAAGGAGACTTTATGGAATAATCAATATGTAATATTTAATATTCTTTAAAGATACATGTAATCAGACTGTTTGCTAAATTAGAGAGATTTAAAATTTCATCGACCATGTGTGATAAAATTTGCTTTACTCTAATTGGCACTGTGTAGTATCTTAAAAAAAATGAACAGAATACTTTAATTTTTTTTTTTTTTTTTTTTTTTTTTTTGAGACGGAGTCTCTCTCTGTCACCAGGCTGGAGTGCAGTGGCATGATCTTGGCTCACTGCAACCTCCGCCTCCCAGATTCAAGCAAATCTCCTGCCTCAGCCTCCCAAGTAGCTAGGACTACAGGCATACGCCACCACGCCGAGCTAATTTTTTTATTAGTAGAGATGGGGTTTCACCATGTTGACCAGGATGGTCTTGGTCTCTTGACCTCATGATCCACTCACCTCGGCCTCCCAAACTGCTGGGATTACAGGCATGAGCCACTGCGTCTGGCCTACTTTGATGTTTTGATAGGAAAATATTCTATTTCCTGGCTCTTTCAGCTTGTATTCTTCTTTATTTCTTTTTAGACTAGAGTTATATACTAATTGAAACTTATTTTTACAACAAAATTATTTGACCACTTATTGTGCCTACAATTGCTTTTTTAAAAATAAAACACATGTAATTACTTCAAATGAGAATGTTTTAAATGTTAAAGCAAACAGATTTATTACTTATATTTTACTCCTCACACCATACACAAAGTTATAAAAAAAAAAATCCCCATCCGTGCTTATTGCATCTTTCTCTCTCTATTCTAACAGACAATGAAAGAACGGAGTCGGACATTTTATTGCAATTCCTGCTTCCCTGAATTTGCGTATTTCTTCCCACCTGACAAGGAGAATTATATTTTGATTTGGATTATTTCTTCATTTTTATCTGTTTATTTTAATGATTGTTTTGTTGGTAATATCCATGGAGATCAACTTTATTATTATTATCCATGTCTCCGAATATTAGATTGGTTTCTTGAATGGCATTTTGAATATACATTTAAGAAGTTGGGAAGAATTTCACAGATGATGATTGGAGGAAAAGTGATGAAAAGAAAGACCTGTGTTCCACGAATTTTCTCCAGCTTCAAACCTTTACATGAGTCTTAACTGAAGTGGACATCTTTACATTTCATGACAGCTTGATTTTACAATATGAGTTTGAAAAATCAGTATAAGTTTACGATGGTGAAAAGTCAACATATTGAGAGCAATAATTCAATTAATAGAATATGAACTTAATGAGATATAAAAGCAAATGAGGGCAGGAGGGAATAGTGACAAAAATATTTGTGCCCAATTATGATTAATGTTTTAGAGATGTTGTGTCCTTGTGGGCTTAGCATGGAACTAAAAGTTTCTGAGTTTCAATTCTGGTTGTGTGTCATTTAGTAACTCAGGAATCTGCTTAATTGTTATTTCTAAGCTTTTGACGACAAAGGAGTGATGCAGCTAAGGGCATCCTTGAAGTGTCATAAAAAACAAATTTGAGATTGGATGATTAGCTGCACAGTTAGAGTGATAAAAAATCCAGGCATGCCTTCTGATTCACCATGATCAAGTCAGGATTTCTTAGTATTTCTTTGCTGGCAGCATATACGAAGGCAAAATTAATAAATAACATAGTTGTTGAATAACAAATTTTGTAACATTTTTATAAAACAAAAGAATCTATTTTGTCTGTATTAAAATAAAAAACTTTGTGGACTTTTAAAAGATATACTTGAGTCATCTAATAGTTTTCAAATGATATGCTTACCTGCTTTTAAATTCAAGCAGCCTTTCTTCTTCTTGTCCTTTTTTTTCTCTTCCTCCCTTTCTTCTGTTCCCTCGTTTACTTAATTCACCACATATTTACTGAGTGTCTCCTCTGTAGGTACCATGCTAAGGGCCATACTTCACCTATACGACATCTTGGGAAGCGATGAAAATATGGTCTCAGAAGTTTTGCCATAGGATCATATGCTGTGACTACATATCATTCCTGCCAACTATAATGACTCAATAGTAGAGTCCTTCTTAAACAGCAGAACCAGTTGTGAATTAGCTACAAAAACCATAACTACTTTCTTCCAAATCTATACTTAAAATGGTCTTAACTAGCACAAAGCTGATGCTCTACACAATCCCTTTACTTAAGTTTAAATTCAGTGAATTTTACTGAGTACATAGTATTTGCCAACATCGGAAGAATGTCCATTCTTCTGTTACCGCTGTCTGTTCCTCATTCATCTGTGTGACTAGCTGTCATCTATTCACAGTTTTATTTTTACAAAAGATGGTACAGTTTATAGAGGGCTTAACCAATTTTTCATAACTAATATAAGTAAGAATTCAAATTCAGGTTCGAGTTTTTAAAATTCCAGGTGTACTGTTCCTTCTTACAGCACAATGGAATGAAAGATTTGCTGCAATTATATTCTGTTTACGAGACAAAGTGATGTGGTAACAGAGGTATGAGTTTTGGAATCAAACTTGGATTTAAATCTGGCTGTGCCACTCACAAGCTCTGTGACTCTGAGAAAGTTAGTTTCATTGGATCTCAGTAAATTAATCTATAAATTGAAGATAATAGTACTTACCTGTAGGGTAATTGTAATAACGTGCATAAAATGAGTATTGCACGATAGATCCTCAGAAAGTATTTACTATGATTGATTCTTTACTCAGACTTATTTCTACCTATTTAATATGAATCTCAGTTTCAACTACAAACTGACTTCCTGACTGTGTGGATTTAAATGTCATGAACGGAATCAACTCCAACCATCCTTTGGATGCTATACTTGTTTATAAGACGTCATGATAATTTTTGTCCATGCAAAACCTACCCACCTCCCACATGTTCAGATCTCACCTTATCCTTAGGCCTTGAATACTTTAAGTATTTTTGTTTTTTCCTTACCTCTGTCTGCAACTTTGAAGCTACGTAGTACCCATTTTGACTATTGTATTGTACTATTCCTTAAATATTTCCGTTGTGTATGTCTCTTTCCATGTGACAAAACTGTAATTCATGGTGGACAGGACTCATTTCTTAATTTTTTCCATAGGTCTCTTGGCACTAGTGTAGTGTTTGACCCTAGAAAGATGTTACTAATTAAGTAAATTGTCAGCAAAGGTAACATGTACAAGATTAACATAAGTGAACATAATAGCTTTTTGTTTTTATGTTATTGTTCATGTTATTGGTTTTTGTCATTTCACGTTAAACTTTCCTGGTTTAAAAATGTCTACATCCAGGGAGAATAATCACAAGAAGTGTTTTTTGTTTGTCTGTTTAAGACAGAGTCTTACTCTGTAGCCCAGGCTGGAGTGCAATGGCGTGATCTCGGGTCACTGCAACCTTGGTCTCCCTAGTTCAAGCAATTCTCCTGCCTCAGCCTCCTGAGTAGCTGGGATTACAGGCACCCACCACCACTCCCAGCTAATTTTTGTATTTTTAGTAGAGATGGGGTTTCACCATGTTGGCCAGGCTGGTCTCAAACCCCTAACCTTAAGTGATCCACTCACCTCAACCCCCCAAAGTGCTGGGATTACAGGTGTGAGCCACCATACCCAGCCCACATGAAGTTTTATATAACATGTTTATTAAAGGTTTTTTTGGTTCAAGTAATAAGTAATAAAATAATTAGAAAAGTTAGAAAAATAATGACTATTTGGCAAAAATATTTCTCATACAATGAGAAATTATCTTTGTCCAATTAGTTTAAAATCTAATGTAGGGAAACTATATATCTATATATACATATCAGTACATATATGTATATATGAGATACTTTAAAAAATAGACTTTAGTTTTTAGAGTAGTTTTAGTTTCATAGCAAAACTGAGCAGGTACAGAGAACATTTTTGTTTACAATCTGCACAAATGTATCCATTGTGTACTAAATTCATTGAAAATAATGTCATGCTACATGTGTACTCAAATACACTGGGTTGTAATTCAGCAACCCAGACTTGGTTTTTAACACCAACTTGGTTTTTAACAAGTACCGTCATCTTCATTTTCAATAAACACAAATTCTCATCATTATGTAACAAGGTTATAATGAAGATAGAACTAACCCTCAAAATAAAGTAAGATCCTTAAGAACTTTGCCCCCAAAAAAAGTTACTTGTGAAGAACTGATGCTTGATCTACAGTTTTATTGTAATTGTAGTAACTACTGTAAAGCTCTGTGGGATACATACGTGAAACAAACATACAACATTAATATGCTTTAAGTGAGCTATGTAGACCTGAGTCTTGACTATACATATAATATATTCCATGTACTTTAAAACTTACAGCTTTTGCATTGGAAGAAATGAACTGCTGCCTACTCCAGCCCCCATCGTATTGCAGCATTAGTGCTTTCATTCAGCATCAGTGCAACCCAGTGTAAAAGAAAACAAACAAACAAATTTAAAAAAAACTCAGCTGTGCTGTTCCCAAGAGAGGTTGGACCAGGGTAATGTAAAGAGGCGTGCCAAGCCATGCCAAGATCTATTAGCTAGGAATAGGTAAAAGAACAGAGAATATTGTGTTTAGAAGGGCTTTGGCTTCCGTCAGAAGGTATATTTATCTAAGTTCTCCCAAGGAGGGAAGAGAAAAATAGAGTCATTATCTTTTACACAATAAAATATATCCACAGAATATATGAAAATTCAGGCAGTGTTAGCTTGGGTCTGTGTTTTTAGTATCTATAAGAATAATTTTCAAAAATTAAACACAATATAATAAAAGTTATAAGGAAATCAGACGAACTAAGAGAAAAAGCTTTTCAACATCCTTAGTAATTGGAAGCACATTTCAAAGAAATCTGTTCTTAAGATAATTGTCACTATGAAAGTATCTTAAGGATCTGTATAAAATATATACTTCTCATTATATTTTTAGTTATGGCTACAGAAGTGTTTAACTGTCATCTTAAAAATATCTGTCCTCATATTTTTTATTAATACAGGCTTTTACGATCTTATTAATTCAAAATATTTCTAGGCTCATCCTAGATTTTCTACAGCTTTATTTTCATTATCTGAATTTTTTTTACTTTAAAAGAGTGTGTACAATAAATATTTTTAAAAACTTCTGTATTTTTATTTAAATACTCAAACACATTGTAAGCTATTGTGGCCAGGACTTAAAGCACCTACAGAGAACCTATAGAGTCTAGCACAGTCAGTACTAAGCACATAGAAATTGCTCAATAAAAATGTGATGAATAGTCTCAGTGGACCAGACTATAATATAAATGAATGATGCCTAAGACAAGTAGGTGATATACACTGTGAGTAATGGTGGCATTTAGTTGGCAGCTGATTCTCTATTTACATTTCTTTTTTGATATTATGCCATTTTGGTCTTTAAATTTAAGTAGTACAAGGAAGTCTTTTTTTAGACTTCTTGAAGAAAACAGCTGTATTTTTTTTAACATGGCATGACTGCTGTTAAGAAAAACTGTAAATTAGTTCAATCATTGTGGAAGACAGTATAGAAATTCCTCAAGGATCTAGAACCAGAAATACCACTTGTCCCAGTAATCCTATGACTGGGTATATACCCCCCAAAATAGAAATCATTCTACTATAAAGACACATGAACATGTATGATTATTGCAGCACTATTTCAAATAGCAAAGACATGGAACCAACACAAATGCCCATCAGTGATAGACTGGATAAAGAAAATGTGGTACATATATACCACGGAATACTATGCAGTCATAAAAGGGAATGAGATCATGTGCTTTGCAGGGACATGAATGACGCTGGAAGCTATCATCCTCAGCAAACTAACACAGGAACAGAAAACCAAACACCACATGTTTTCACTCATAGGAACAGAAAACCAAACACCACATGTTCTCACTCGTAAGTGGGAGCTGAACATTGAGAACACATGGACACAGAGAGGGGAACAACATACACCAGGGACTGTTGGGGAGTCGGCGGTGAGGGGAGGGAACTCAGAGGACAGGTCAATAGGTGCAGCAAATCACCATGGCACATGTACACCTATGTAACAAACCTGCACGTTCTGTGCATGTATTCTGTTTTTTTTTTTTAAGAAGAAATAAAGAGCAAAATGTAAACAATGGAAAAAATAGATAAATACAAGCCCGCATATTGAATAACTTCTTTCTTTATATTCATTTTTTAGAATTTTTCATTTCTATAGGTTTTGGGGGATCAACTGTTATTTGGTTACATGAGTAAGTTCTTTAGTGGTGATTCGTGAGATTTTGGTGCACCCATCACCTGAGCAGTATACACTGAAATAACTTATTTTAGCCAGTTATCTAATTTCTTACCTTGGCAGAGGAGCTGAATTTTAACTTTACACCTACAGGCAGATGAAGGTATTGCAGAAGATATATAGCCTGTACAATAAAATAAACATAATTTGTACACATGAGAACAGGAGAAAATATTTTATTACTTCTTTGAGCAAAGTATAGTTTTCTCTTTACAGAAATAAGTACACCAGGGCCTTAGTAAATGAATGACAGTTTTCAGTTTATTTCCAGATAAAAGTTGGTGATTTCTAATTATGGTTTTAATCAGTTTATTGATTTAACCTAAAACTCAAATGCTAAATCTCTTTGGATGCATTGGAATTACATAAGAAATATTTATGGAGCATTACTTTGAGAAAGTAGCAAAAAATAAATTCCAAGTGCATATGAAAAACCTGAGAACTTAAGTAACAAGCTCTGAAATCCTATGGTCCTGGAAGAGCAGAAGAAAATACACACTAAACCACAGAACAATGAAAAATACAGGATAAAGCAAAAGTAAAGCAGAGAGGAATGTAAATTTGTCACAAAACTGGACAAAGGATAATTTAGTAAGAGGTGCTCCATAAACACTTGCTGCTTGTTGTGGTGGTGGGAGGAAGATGCTGCTGGTAAAGAATAAGACATAGGTATTCAAGTAAAATTAGCTAAATGTCATACTAAGTATAGAGGGAATGGGGAAAAGATAGTATATAGTCTTAAAGAAACTTTTGAAAAAGTAAGAAAAATACAAGATTGAGTTAATCTCCTTTCTCTGTATCTAATCATCCTGTAAGTTCCATTAGTTCTACAAGTATTTCTCAATTCTGCCCCTCCGTTTTCGCTGGCATGGTCTACATCTAGGTCTCCACCATTTCCCATCTGCATTGCTTCAGTAACAGGTGTCTTGCTTCTGATCTTGGCCCCTCCATCCATTTTCCACACCTGCTGCCAGAGTTATATTTTGTTAATAAAATGAAAATCTGTTTTATTTTCTTTTTTAAACATCTTTAATATTTTCCTGTGAGTTTCAGGATAAAGTTAAAATAACCAAACTTAGTCCACAGAGCTTTCTACAACCTAGTCCCTGCAAGGCTCTGATTTTTTTTTTTTTACATCCACCTGGCTTTATAGCAATGCCTACCTGCTCTCTCATGTCTCTGTGCTTTGCATATGCTGTTCTAACTACATTGGATACTCCCTTCTCCCTTTCTCTATGTGACTAACCCTCACTCATCTTTCATATTTCAACAGAAGTACCACTTCCTTCAAGAAGCCTCCTTCCTTTAGAAAACATTTTTCTGTGTTTAATTTGTTGGTTTATTTGTCCATCTTCTTTGCTATCGAAGATGGGAACCATATTTCTCACTTCCTCGTCTAGTGTGTCTATCACAGTATATGACATAGAGCCGGTACAAACAAATTCTTGCTGGAGAAAGAAAGAATGGAAAGAAGAGATGCAAAAATCAACTATGAAAGTTTGAGCAAAAATAATAATTCAAGATAATTCAAGACTGAAACCATCCTTTTGTTACTTAAAACCAGTAATTAGTCACATTTTCTGAATGATCGCTTGATATGGTTTGGCTGTGTCCCCACCCAAATCTCATCTTGAATTGTAGCTCCCATAATTCCCACCTGTCATGAGAGGGACCCACTGGGAAGTAATTGAATAATGGGAGTGGGTCTTTCCTGTCTGTTCTCCTGATAGTGAATACATCTCACAAGATCTGACGGTTTTACAAAGGGGAGTTCACCTGCACATGCTGTCTTTCCTGCTGCCATGTAAGACATGACTTTGCTCCTCATTCACCTCCCACCATGATTGTGAGGCCTCCCCAGTTATGTGGAGCTGTGAGTCAATTGAACCTCTTTCCTTTATAGGTTGCCCATTTTAGCTAGTTTTTGTTGGCAGTGTGGGAACAGACTGATACAGTAAATTGAGTGTTGCCACAAAGGGCACCTGAGAATGTGGAAACAACTTTGGAACTGGGTGATAGGTGAAGGTTGAAACAGTGTGCAGGGCTCAGAAGATAGGACAATGTGGGAAAATTTGGAACTTCCTAGAGAATTGGAGGGCTCAGAGGACAGAAAGATGTGGGAAAGTCTGGAACTTCCTAGAGACTTGTTGAAAGGCTTTGGCCAAAATGCTGGCAGTGATGTGGACAATAAAGTTCAGGCTGACATGGTCTCAGATGGAGATAAGGAACTTGTTGGGAACTGGAACAAAGGTGACTCTTGCTGTGCTTTAGCAAAGAGACTGGTGGCTTTTAGCCTCTGCCCTAGATATATGTGGAACTTTGAACTTGAGAGAGATGCTTTGGGATATCTGGTGGAAGAAATTTCTAGGTAACAAAACGTTCAAGAGGAAGTGAAGCATTAAAGTTTGGAAAATTTGCAGACTGACCATGCAAAGGAAAAGAAAAACCCATTTTCTGGGGAGAAATTCAAGCCTGCCACAGAAATTTGCATAAGTAATCAGGAGCCCAACGTGAATCACCAAGACAATGGAAAAAATGTCTCCAAGGCATGTTGGAGACCTTCCTGGCAGCCCCTCCATTGGAGGCCTGGAGGATTAGGAGGGAAAAATGGATTCCTGGGCCCCCCCTGCTGTGTGCAGCCTAGGGGCTTGGTGCTCTGCGGCTGCTCCAGCCATGGCTAGAGGGAGCCAAGGTACCATTCAGGCAGTGGCTTCGGAGAGTGCTGGCCCTGGGCCTTGGCAGTTTCCACACAGTGTTGGGCTTGCAGGTGCACAGAGGCCAGGAATTGGAGTTTGGGCGCCTCTTCCTGGATTTCAGAGGATGTGTGCAGATGCCTGGATATCCAGAGATTTGCTGCAGGATCAGGGCCCTTGTGGAGGCCCTTACTGGGTCAGGGCCCAGTAAGGAGGGGAGATGTGAGGTTGGAACCCCCATGCAGAGTCCCCACTGAGACACTGGCTAGTAGAGTCATGGGAGGAGGGCTGCCATCCTGCAGACCCCAGAATATGTGTCTGCCAAAGGCTTGTGTGGTGTGGTGTGCCTGGAAAAACCTCAGATACTAAATGCCAGCCCATGAAATCAGTCAGGAGGACGGCTGTACCCTGCAAAACCAGAGGGACAGAGCTGTCCCAGATTATGAGAACCCACCTCTTGCATCAGGGTGACCTGGATGTGAGACATGCAGTCAAAGGAGATCATTTTGGAGCTTTAAGATTTGACTGTCTCACTGAAATTCAGACTTGCATGGGGCCTGTAGCCCCTTCTTTTTGGTCAATTTCTCCCATTTGGAATAGCTGTATTTACCAAATGCCTGTACCCCTATTGTATCTAGGAAGTAACTAACTTGGTTTTGATTTTACAGGCTCCTAGGCACAAGGGACTTGCCTTGTCTCAGATGAAACTTTGGACTGCAGACTTTTGAGTTAATGCTGAAATGAGTTAAGATTTTGGGAAAGTGTTGGGAAGGCATGATTGTTTTTGAAATGAGAGGGCATAGATTTGGGAGAGGTCAAGAGTGGAATGATATGATTTGGCTGTGTCACCACCCAAATCTCATCTCGAGTTGTAGCTCCCATATTTCCCATGTGTTGTGAGAGGGACCTGAGGGGAGGTAATTGAATCATGGGGGCAGGTCTTTCCTGTTCTGTTCTCATGATAGTGAATAAGTTTCATGAGATCTGATGGTTTTATAAAGGCGAGTTCCCTTGCACACACTCTCTTGCCTCCCACCATGTAAGACATTACTTTGCTCCTCATTCACCTTCCACCATGAAGTGTAAGGCTTCCCCAGACATATGGAACTATGAGTCAATTGAACCTCTTTTTTTTTATAGATTGCCCAGTCTCAGGTATGTCTTTGTTGGCAGTGAGGGAACAGACTAACACATTGCCCAGTTGATGACTTTCCTGTAACAGACAGAACTAATTTTACATTTAGAATCAAAGCATGCAGTCCTGTTGAGATAGCAAACAAAACTAAAGATGAGTATTACAACCTTTTCTCACTTGGTAGAATTTAAACACAATCTTGGAAACTCCAGGAAAAATAACAAATGAAAATGTTGCTCTCAAATCTGACCCTGCATTTCTTCAAAAGTAGAATAGAGTCATCTTGGAGGAGCAGCTCAGGCTTGTAAGTTGGGTAGCTGTAGGTTTGAACCCTGACTGATACTAGGCAGTTGTATAATCTTCAAGACTCTATATCTGATCTTGTTTAGCCTCGGTTTTCTTATTTGTAAAACAGAGTAACATCTGCTTGCAGTGCTGCTGCAAAAATTAGAGCTAAAGTGTGTCAGGTCACTATTTTTAGAATCATTAGAAATCCCCAGAAGGCAAAGATGGTCCAAAGAAAGCCATTTACAGGATGCCTCAACTTTGAGTTTGTGGCTGGAATTTGGATCTAAGAGATAGGAATTATGTGTCCTCAAAAGCAGCAGATGGGCATGATAGGGCCCTAAGCAATTTTACTACAATCCCTTTGGAAACCTCTAATTGTTCTCTAAAGAGTTAACTTCAATTATCATTAGCCATCTGCTGAACCAATGGGATTTCCTCTGCAAGTGCCAGCAAGAATATTCCTGCCAGATAAAGAGAAAATGCTTTTGAAATAAAACTTGTAGAGCATAACTCACACGTAAATACTTTCAAAGTTAAGAGGAAACAGCCTGAGGCTAGAGCCACCATTAATATTCAGAATGCATAAAATATGCATGTTGTATGCTAAGAAAGAGTGAAATGTAAGCAGAGTTACCAGTGAAGGCTACATCATCTGAGTCTGTTTCAGAGTGATCTCTGGACAACACCATGATACCAGGGCCAGTGGGATTAAGGAAGACTATCTCCCAAGGCACCTGTTCATAAAAAGAAAAAGCAGGGTACCGTGGTCAGCCAATGGGATCAGGAAATTCAAGATACAGAACCTAGTACTTGTGCTACCCTTAGCTCATCACATAGCTACTGCCATATTGCAGAATTCGTTGGAACCAAGTGGAAAAATGACAGATGCTAAAAGAAGGGAATTTATAGAGATTTGGTGTAGCATTTTCCAGACTCACCTAATCATATAAATCATGCAGGGATTGTTGAAATAGAAAATTCTAAGCGTTTCCCGGGAGGTTGAGTCAGAAAGTCTGGCATGGGGCCGAGGATTTTGCATTTTTTAAACCTTCCAGGTGATTCTTCTCATCAGGCAGGTTTGACATTGATGTAGTCCAGTAGTTCTTAAAGTATTGCCCCCAGATCAGCAGTATCAGCGTTACCTGGGAACTTCTTAAAAATGCAAGCTATTGGGACCCCACTCCAGACCTATGAATTGGCAACTATGGGGTGGAGTGGGAAGAGGGGACAGCAATCTGTGTTTTCGAAGCCCTCTGGTGATTATCATACATACTAAAGTTTGAGATCTACATTTGTCAAATGTGGCCCAGAGAGCTGGAAGTGGGGAGTGTAGCCGCTGATTAGGAAATTCTCCTGGCCCAAATTCTCCTAGGACTAAGAAGGTCATGATTTAAATCCAGATACTAACTGTTGCTTTTCCCTTGACTTCATTGTCTCTTTTTCTATTTTCTAAGGAGCAGTTTAATTGTGTGGCCCTTTTTAAATTTCCCGCTGATCAAGGCCAATCCCCTTTCTCCTTGATAGCAAAGATTCTTTATTATTTTTCTCCTTGATCCTCTTGCATTTTTTGCTCCCATCTTAAAGACATCAGTAGAATGACATTGGTAGTATGGTTGAGGTTCACATTTCTGTCAAATGTGTTTTAATACTGGAATGTATCCAGAGATCTGCTGTAATATTTTTTAATGGGAAGTTTTAGCAAATCTTGTCCTCTTTACAAAGCCTCACTTTTTTTTTTCACCGTTTGGAAGGGCAAGGCAATGCTTAAAGATATTATCCATTTTTAAAATGGCCCTCATTTTGAAGGTTAGATTCTGGCATCAATGACATGCGAATATTCCCACTCAGTGTACAAAAGCAGAAATAAAAAGGGAGTCACTAATCAGCTAATGAGATAATTTTCTGGCACAACTCTGAAGAAAGTGTATTAGTGTTAATTTCTTATGGTTGCCACCACGAAATACCATATGCTGAGTGGTTTAAGCAACAGAAATATAGTACCTCACAGTTCTGGAGGCCAGAAGTCCAGGATCAAGGTGTTGGCACTGTTGGTTTCTTCCATGAGCTGTGAGGGAAAACCCCGTTCCATCCCTTTCTTATAGCTTCTGGCGGTTTGCTAGCAAGCTTTGGAGTTTCTTGGCTTGTAGATGCATACCCATCTATGTTTTTAGGTTCTTGAAGTGTCCTCCCTGAGTATGTGTGTTCCCACTTTTTAAAGAACACCAATCATATTGATTTAGGGGACCATCCTACCTCATCTTAACTAATTATATCTGCAATAACCTTATTTTCAAATAAGGTCACATTAGGCACCAGGAATTAGGACTCCAATATATGAATTTGAAAGGGGTGACAAAATCAACTCATATCAAGAAGGGTTGGTGGAGGGAGAAAACCAAATCTAAACTCCAAAATCCTAAAGACCTGACATGATGTTGTCTGTGGGACTTAAAGTGTTTAAAAATTGAATAAAAATCTCAATGACACATGTTGGCTCTGGCTACAATTAAGAAATCTATAAAACATAGATGAAAAAAATTGAAGAGGGGCTGGGCATGGTGGCTCATGCCTGTAATCCCAGCACTTTGGGAGGCTGAGGCGGGTGTATCATTTGAGGTCAGGAGTTCAAAACCAACCTGGCCAATATAGTGAAACCCCGTCTCTACTAAAAGTACAAAAATTAGTCAAGCATAGTGGTGGGTGCCTGTAATCACAGCTACTCAGGAGGCTGAGGCAGGAGAATCGTTTGAGTCCGGGAGGTGGAGGTTGCAATGAGCCAAGATCTTGCCACTGCACTCCAGCAGCCTGGGTAACGGACTGAGACTCCATCTAAAAAAAGAAAAAAAAAATTGAAGAGGACACAAATAAATTGAAAGATATCCTCTGTTCATGGATTGGAAAAATTAATCAGTAAAATTTCCATATTACCCCAATCTGCAGATTCAATGCAATTCTTATCAAAATACTAGTGACATTCCTCACAGATATAGAAAAAACAATTTTAAAATGTATATGGAACCACAGAAGACCCAGATAGCCACAGCAATTCTGAGCAAAAAAGACAAAGCTGGATGCATCACACTGTCTGACTTCAAAATATACTACAAAGCTCTAGTAACCGACACAGAATAATACTGGCATAAAAATGGACACATAGACCAATGGAAAAGAGAACCAAGAAATAAATCCATGCATTTACAGCCAACTGATTTTTGACAAAGATGCCAAGAACATACATTGGGGAAAGGACAATTTCTTCAATAAATGGTGCTGAAAAAAATGGATAGCCATATGCAGAAGCATGAAACTAGATCCCCATCTCTCACAATATACAAAAATCAACTCTAAACAGATTAAAGACTTAAATATAAGATCCAAACTATGAAACTACTACGCAAAAGATAGAGGAACTGCTTCTTGAATTTGAGCTGGAAAAGGACTTTTTGAATAAAACTTCAAAAGCACTGGCCAAAAAAGCTAAAATAGACAAATAAGATTACATAAAATTAAAAAGCTTCTGTACAGCAAAGGAAATAATCAATGAAGTGAAAAGAAAATCTACAGAATGAGAAATATTTGCAAACTATGCATCTGATAATAAATTAATATCCAGATTATATATAAAACTCAAACAACTCAACAGCCAAAAACCAAAAAATCAGGTAAAAAATGGCAAAAGACCTGAATAGACATTTTTTCACAAGAATACATACAAATAACCAAGAGATATATTTAAAAATGCAAAACTTCACTAATCACCTGAGGAATGCACATCAAAACCACAATGATACCACCTCACCGCAGTTAAAATAGCTTTTTTCAAAAAGACAAACAATGCTGGCAGAGAAAAGAGAACTCTCACACATGATTGGCAGAAATACAAGGTAATACAGTCATTATGGAAAACTGTATAAAGGTTCCTTTAAAAACTAGAAATAGACTACCATTTGGCATACATCAAAGAAAATGAAATCAGTGTGTTGATGATATATCTGCACACCCATGTTTATTATAGTGCTATTCACAGTAGTCAAGATACGGAATAAATCTAGGTGATCATCTACAGAAGAATGGATTAAAAAGAGTTACACACACACAAACACACACACACATACAATAGAATACTATTTAACCATAACACAGAGTGAAATCATGTCATTTGAAGCAATGCAGATGAACCTGGGGGACATTATATTAAGTGAAATAAACTAGACACAGAAAGACAAACACTGCATAATCTCACTCATGTGAAATCTAAAAGCATTGATTTCAAAGAAATAGAGAGTAGAATAGTGGCTACCAAAGGCTGGAAGTGGGGGCAACAAAAGGTTGGTCAATTGCTACCATGTTAAATTATACAGGAAGAATAAGTTTTGGTGTTGTATTACACAATATGGTGACTATAGAAAATAACATTGTACTACATATTCAAGATAGCTAGAAGATTTTGAAGGTTGTCACCACAAAGAAATGTCTAAAATGATGGATATAATAACTACTCCAATTTGATCATTACACTATGTATATGTGCCTCAAAACATCACATTGTATCCCCAAAATATGGAATATTATTGTGTCAATTATAAATTTAAAAATAAATTTTAAAAAGGAAGAGAATTCAAGTGGTCAGATTTCTGATCTTGTATTATCTGGAAGATTTCCCTGCAAAAAATAAATAGCACAAAGTTTTTAAAGCACATAGTGGGAAAAATATTTATGTTGTACATAACAGATTTTAAATGATCAAATTAAATGAAAGTGAAATTGCTCTATTTATATTGGAGAGGATGAAATGTTGTAGGAATGCCTGCAGTTACGTTATCAACTCAGATTGACTTCACTGCTTTGAATAGTCAAATTTTTTCCTGGTAGTTTCCAAATCAGAGCAATATACTCATTTAGGGGTTGAAGTTTGAAAGGAAATCAGATGACGCCCATTTAAAAGATGATTAAGGTTTACATAATTCTTTGGACAAGGGGACATTCGAACAGATGTACGATGCTATTACTGAAAACAGAGGGTAATGGTGTCTCACTGTTGCCTTCTTGATTCAGACTTTCTTATTTGGGGATTTTAATTTACCTTTCTGTCCTGTACACAGACAAACCTTCAAAAGAGTATAACAAACAGCTCTACATCTATTATTATTATTATTATTAAGACAGAGTCTTGTTTTGCCACCTAGGCTGGAGTGCAGTGGCAAGATCTCAGCTCACAGCAACCTCCGACTCTCCGGCTCAAGCGATTCTCCTGCCTCGACCTCCCAAGTAGCTGGGATTACAGTCATGGGCCACTACACCTGCCTAATTTTTGTATTTTTTAGTTAAGATGGGGTTTCACCATGTTGGCCAGGCTGTTCTCGAACCCCTGGCCTCAAGTGATCTGCCCACTTCCGCTTCCCAAAGTGTTGGGATTACAGGTGTGAGTCACCACGCCAGGCCTGTATTTACTAACAAAAGTTTCACCTTGAATTTGGGTCAACTGCCTCTGCTGGTCTCTTGACTCCACAGTCCAGTTGTTGGCACCAATTTATCTTGGTGCTTTGGAAGCCTGTAAAGGCAGTTCATGATCATTCAGAACATTCTTCAGTGTTGTTTCTAATGCATGTATTGTTAGTCTTATCCTGACCTTTACATTGTGCCAGTAAAATTCCATTGATTGTACTTTTTCATCACTGTATTTGCGTACCCACATCCCACTTTTTAAAGGAAAAGTCATGGTTGAAAGACATGTGCTTGCGTTCTAAGAAGTGATGCAACTGTTTTTGGAAAAAAAAAAAATGGAACTTTAAGCATATTTCTAAAGTTCTTTTTGTATCAACACTTCTTGCTGTGTTTTCCCAGTTGCAGTGGTATTTGACAAACACCCAGCTGACACTAATCTGGTACACAGCTGAACAAATCATTTTCTTAAAATGGTTCCCCCAAAAGGCTAATTATAAATATAAATGCCTGTAATTACTTAGATCACCTGTCTATATACAAATTATTGTAGGAAATATAGAGGAAACTGCATTTGTATGATCCACTCAACAACATTCATGATATCCTGTAATGAGTTCACACTTCAACTTCACTCAGACTTCACAATTATACAAGAAATTAACTCTCTCTCATGGTGGAGATAGTTGCCCAAACCTGTAGTGGCTCTCCTCTGCAGTGAGGTTGGAAATAGCTACTTGAGATGCCATAGACAGCCAAAGTCCAGTTAAGATCAATCCTAGACTGGGCGTTGAAAAATTTCTTTAGGTCTTTCAGTTTACATTAGGCATCTGGTTGGTTGTCTTTAAAAAAATGTATAATTGTGCATAGTGATGGGATTAGTGGCCCTAGAATATATTTCTGTAACAATTCCACCCTTGAATGAATGATAAAATCAAATAGGGCCAAATATATTTCAAGCAAGAAGTTCTGCTTTAAGAACTAATGACCAATTTCTAGTGATATTATTAGAAGTGTTATAAAATGTTTTTTATTTCCTGTGTTTCTATTGGGGAAAGAGGACAAGAGCAGGATGGATAACTCCAAGAGCTTCCAATCTCTACTAACGGAACAATATCAGATCATGCAGGAAAGAACATGTCTCCATCTGATTTTAGTGTTGTTTTTCTTAGTAGGATTTTGCTCTCCCTTCCTCCTTGCCTTCCTTCCCTTCTTCCTTTCCTCCATCTTTCTTCTCTGTCTCTCACTTTCTCTCTTTGAATACTTACCAGGTGAATAAAATCCACTTGATTGTGCATTACCTAAGAATAAGAATCAGGTTATTTCTAGAATGATGAGACTATCTGATGCAAGGAGAAAAGGGAAGTAAACTTTTTTAAAGTTTACAATCTATAAGTGCTTTATATCCACTATGTCATGTAATAGCCAACACCTTTCTATGAGATTGTTATTATAAACTTTCATTTCAGAGATGAGAAGCTTGAGGCTCATCTCTAAATTATGGCTTAATTAACTTACTTCCTCAAGGCCTATAGATTTATGTGGTGTTATTAGAATTTAAATCCAGGTTTGTCTGGCTACAAATTCTGTATTTCCACTGTAAGTTTCAAAACATTTTCATTGTTTACAACTGACTGCAAATATCTTGATGTTAGAAATTATGTTAGCCATAAGAAAATAATTATAGTTTCTTAAAGAAATGATGAGACTAAAATCTTAGCTTTCTTCTCTAGTCTTTTCTTTTTTCATAAAGGTAGAGATTACAATTCTCTGAAACGGTGGGTATTATTTTTAGCCAGAAAACATGACAATATAGAATACCTTACTTTAATTTCATTTTCAATAGTAAATTTGTAGTTTCTTTTTTTAACCGTCATGTGTTTTTTCTTCCTTTTAGTTGTTAAATGTAGAAAACAGAATTTAAAATTCCCAACTATATAACAAAAAAAGAAATATTTGTATTACATGATAGCAAAATGCCATCAAGAGACACTATTGAATTTGTTTTCTCACACAGAGAAAAAGTAATAGTGAAATGGGAAAAATGGATATTAGACTTGAAATCAGAGCTACTGGTTTTGGAATATAGACTCTTCCATTTATCTTATATGTGAATTTGGGTAAATGATTTAAAACCTTTAAGCTTCAGTTCCATCATCTACGACAAAGGTCTTAATGCAGATTTGCAGGATTGCTGTGAGGATTATTATGAGAAGACTACGTTAAGACTGTCCGAACATTTTTAAGAGTAATGTAGACATACAGCACTAGTACTGCCAGTCCCCACTCCTGACCCCATGGAACATCCTGCCTAGCTATGATGGTAGTCTTTCCAGCAGATCTGGACAGCTTCACGAAATGAAGTCTCATAAAAGTCTTTTATAAAGACTGCCCCAATAGACCTGCCTAGGTTAGTGGACCTAACAAGTGAACACAATTAAGCTAGTTGGATCCTCTAGGCCAGCCTGTGTTCAGGTGAGAGATATCTGCTGCCTTTTTCCACCTAAGGCCTAAAATACTAAGTTGGAGCTTTAGCCCTTTAACTTAATTCCTGTTAAAATGCAGCTATCTTAGTGAGTGATTTCTATATACTTTGCTGGGAGCAGCGTGTGACAGAGGAGTGGGAATGGGACAGGGAAATCATGAGTTGGACACAGAAGAGACAGAAAGGCATGCCTATGACTAGGAGAAGCTTGGTAGGCAGAACTGAGGGGATGAATGACAGTGTTCTCCATTTCTACAGTCTTTTCAGATTCAGCCATGCCTATGTGGTTTATCTTTTGCTATACTTTCAGTCTATTTACCATTACCCCTCACAGAAATAGCTATTTTCATTGAACATCATCTGTGGTTTAGCATCCTGCTGGGAACTTTACATATTAAATTATAGCAAACTTATACTGTTATTACTGTTTTTCAGATGAGAAAAAGAAGACTCAGAGAGCAACTAAGTTGCAAAGACAGTATTAAAACTTTGCATTTGAATCCAAACCTCTTCACTTTCTGCCAATCGTACTGCTTGTCATATTCCCTTAAATTAAAAGTTTGTATTTTCCTTCCTATCAAGAATGTGAAGGAGCCTATCCCAGTCACAAAGATTAGGATATATAGTAGCAGCAGCAACAACAACAACAAATCCCCAAATCTTAGCATTTAAAAATGGCAAAAGGTCTTTGACCCCATATAACATGTCTGTTGGGGATCAGCTGTGAGAACTTGGAAGTACATTGTCCTCATCAGGGACTCGGGCTATTGGAGGCTCAAGCATCACTAGACCCCACAGTACACAGGAAGGAAGAATTGTATGGCAGTTTTTTTTTTTTTTTTTTTTTTTTGAGACGGAGTCTTGCTCTGTCGCCCAGGCTGTATGGCAGCTCTTAAATACTGCCAGAGCAAGTATTATGTGATGCCAAACTAAAGAAGTATGGTTGTTCCTCGGTATCCACAGGGGATTAGTTACATGACCACCTCCCCCATACCAAAATCCCAGGATGCTCAAATCCCTTACATAAATTATAGTAGTATTTGCATACAATTTATGCACATCCTCCTGTACATTTTAAATAATCTCTGGATTACTTATAATACCTAATACAATGTAAATGTTGTATAAATAGTGATTATACTATATCACTTTTTTATTTGTATTATTTTTATTGTTGCATTGGTATTTTTTTACTATTTTCTTTTCTCAATATTTTTGATCTGTGGTTAGTTAATCTGCAGTTTGCAGAACCCCCAGATACAGAGGCCAACTGCACATTGTGAGCAGGTATAAACCTATCATGTACTGGAACAGAGGAGAAATGAGGTACTCGTGAGCAGCATTAATGTATACACCAGAATCTCAATAATAAAGACAGAATAACAGTGAAGAAAATAACTACAAGAGTGCTGTGTTTTAAAAAAGCTAGCTCCTCCAGCTGAGTTTGTGACTCTAATCCCTGCTTATTTTGAGCACTTTCCATGTGTTGATTGACTTGGAAAGGTAGGAGATTACCAGCAAGCCAGACCATTTGGGCAAACATGGGCATATTTTTAGCAAAGCTGAACAAACTGGTTGGTCACTTAAACTACCCAATTTAGACTTATGGTAAGAATAGCACACGGTTCAGAATTGCCAAGACTGCTGCTTTAGTCAACAGAAAATTTTTCATATGCATGGTGGTAATGCAGTGCGTCTCTGGAAGAAATGCGAAGAAATGCAAGAGTATTTTAACATTTGGTCCAGAAGAAATATGTAAAGGGTGTTTGTAGAATTTGGTGCCCTCCTCAGTGACTTGAGGTTATGGATTTGTGAACTGAAAATCTGTAATTTGTTCAGGTTATTAAAACACATTCTAATTCAAAATCATTAGAATGGCAAAAAACTTCCACTTTTAGGACTCTATGAAACCTACATTAACCTTAAAGTAACAAAGCTAGTAAGTGTGATGTAGTAGAAGGGGCTTTAAGGAAGGCAGGGTTCATAAACCCATCATGAAGTTACTTACTGCAAGAACTTTAATTAATTTCACATCTTTCAGGCCAGTTCTCATCTGTTATGTGAGAATATTAAGTAAATGTGGCAAGTACTGTTGATTCTACCTTCAAAATATATCTTGTACTATTCATTTCTCTCCATCTCTGAAACTCCTAATTCAGGCAAAACTCATTTCTCAGCTAGACCACCACACCTGTTCCTAATACATCTCCTCTTGCCCCCACCAGCCCACTCATTACTCAGCAGACAAGGATCTTTCCTGCCCCAGGTTCTTTGCACATGCTATCCCACTCTTCCCTACCTCCTGCATGCTACAGCTCTGTTTCTTCCTTCAACAGCTTAAGTACTTTCTCAAAGCATTTTTTCTTGCTATTCCTAACTACAGTAGATTTCTCTATTATTTACTATCTCAGCTCATTTGTTTCCTTCTTGGTGCCTATCCTATGTAGTAATTTGTTTCTGTTCGTGTGTTTACCTTTGGTTTTCTATATTACAATATGAGTTTCCCAAGGGCAGAGACAGGCTTTGTCTTGTCTGTCCTTGAATCCACCGAGCAAAGTGCCTGGCACATTGGAGGTGCTGAGGAAATATCTGTGTAATGATTGAAGGAATTGCTGTGAAGAATATGTGAGTTCCTTAAGTGCATCTTTAGGTACCTGGGTAGTGCTTGGTTAATATTGTTATTCTTTCCCTTTTCTTTACCAGTGCTGCCCAATCAATCTCCATTTCTTCTACTCCATACATTTCCCTGCTGAAGGTATACTAGCATGTTTCCCCATCATATGCAAATATCCTAGAAATCTAAACTAAAAGGCAAAGATATTGAAGTACAGAGAACAGAAGAAATTGCTCTTGACTTTGATACATTGTTCTTTTAATACCTCTGTGTTTTTGTGAATTATGCACTGAAACTCTTACATGACCTTTCCTACACCAGATTTAGAGGTTTGTAATCAGCGGACAAATGTTTGTTTCTTATGATTTCTTTTCATAGGTTATACAGTATCTCTAAGTTTGTCTTGAACAATGCTGTTAAAAAATAATTTTAATACTTCATTGTTTTCTTTTATTATTCAAAAATCGGTGGAAAATGAAGATGCAAAAATGCAGAAAGTGGTTATAAAAAGTTAGCTAAGGAACAGCAGAGTTAAGACAAAGGTAAAAGGAATTAAGCATGCAATGGATGGTTACCATTTAGTTTCTATTGGATACATTAAAATTAAACTGATTAATAGTGTCTTTATTTACAAAGGAAGCAAGTAAGTTTAAAGAATAGCATGAAATGGGCCTGGCACAGTGTCTCACGCCTGTAATTCCAGCACTTTGGAGGCTGAGGCAGGCAGATCACTTGAGGTCAGGGGTTTTAGACCAGCCTGGTCAACATGGTGAAACCCCATCTCTACCAAACAACAACAACTACAAAAATGAAAATTAGCCGGGTGCGGTGGTGGGCTCCTGTAGTCCCAGCTACTCAGGAGGCTGAGGTGAGAGAATCGCTTGAACCTGGGAAGTGGAGGTTGCAGTGAGCCAAGATCGTTCTGTGTGACAGAGCGAGACTTTGTCTAAAAAAAAAAAAAAAAGCATGAATGCTAGAGTTTATTGGGTATTATATCTAAAAGGAGAGCATATTTATGAAATTTAAATCAGTTTTTTTAGCTCTCTGTAGAACAAAATCCCCACTCTAAAATACATTATCTCTTGCATATTTGACTTTCTTATATGTTTTTAGTCTGATTTTGTTTGAAAGTAGTGAATTGCCAATACAGCTTGCTCCTTTTGTCCCCTGAAAGGTGAGCAAACCCACCCTGTCATTTACTTATGAGGAACTTATGACTCAGTGAGGTGAAGGAATTAGTCCTACTGGAATGCCTCCATTCTTTGTAATCAGTTGCCTGAATTATTTTAGAGTCTGTTTATTTTAAAGGAATCTTTCATAGTTCTGGCAAAAATTTATTTATAAATGGCTTTCAGTTTGGGGTAGAAAATATTAACTATTACACAGCTGATCATTTTAGATGTACAAGAAGTAAGGCACTCAGGATGTCCTTAACTTTGTTTTCCTCTTGGTTGGTTAATCCCTTCATATGCAATGGGTTTTTTACTTCAATCTGTTTCTCGTTTAAGACCACTGAAAGTTAATCCATGGAGATCACACTCTGTACCTTCTGAAATAACTCTAACAAATCAAGTTTAAAATTTTCCTGACCCTTCTTCAAGTCTTCCTTCACTCCTTAACTCCTGCCAGTGTGTCCTGGGAATTTGCCTCTGGACTTTGACACATTTACTCTTTAGATTTGTTATGTCCCACATTCACTGAACTTTGCCATATTCTTAATGTTGATCTGGATTTGCAGAGGGGGTTTTGGAGTTCTGCCCATATTCCCAATGTCTAATCCCCAGCAAGCCTATCTCTGTTTTCCTCCACTATCCACTGCCTTAAATTAAATTACCATTATGCTAGCTACATTTCAAGTTCTTGGTAGCCACATGTAACTACTGGTAATCATATTGGACAGAATAGAAAGTTGTATTGAACAGTGCTACCCTAGAGTATCGAGACCTTCATCTACCTGTGCCAGCGTCAGTATCTCTCTCTATAGATGAAATATCTGGGCAACACGAACTAGAATGCCTCAAGGGTCCATAAAATCATTTGGCAAGTTAAGTCTCAGTAAAAATATCCTTGATGTTTTTTTCTTTGTAGTTAATGATGCATTTTCATTGCTTTCCAAACTCTTTCACAAGGCTTACAAAATCCATCATGACCTTTACCATTTGTCTAATTTCATTATTTCTCTTTCCCTTGAACAGTACTCTTTTGAACTATTTTACATTTCTTGACTCCAAGTCTAAACTTGCTATTCTTTCTGTCTAGAATATTCTTCCTTTCCTATTCAGTGTTTCAAGTATTCTGTGGTGCTATGGGACACTTTAAGAGGAGGAGTTTAATCCCTTTGGACAACTTAGAGATGTGGAATTAATTTAATGTTGCTTATTTCTATCATTCAACATCAGAAAGCAATTTAAGGCACAGGCAATGTGAAACTGAATTTGGTACACAGAAAATTATGAAATACTAAACTTCTTAAGGGAGGAGTCCTTAACCTCAGAAACTTAGATTGTTCCTATTGTTTTATAAGAAACAAATCTTTTGCATATTTATCCGTAGATGTGTATGTGTGTATGTAACTCCCTTCCCCCACATAAACTTTTCCCAACACTCCTTTACCCCACACCTGAACAGACAATGGAGGAGAGAATGGAGGAGCTCTGTGAATAAAATGCAAACTGTATTTGAATGTAGCCCAATATTTAACTCAAAGAAAATATTTTAATACTAGCCAGAACTTTTGAGAAGCATGCTCTAATTCATCCTTTCTTTTTCTTTATGACATCTGTCTAGAGGGAACATTTGTGGAAGAGACTCATCCACAGAGAGAGTAGGGTTGGCAGAAGCAGTGCAGCTCACAGATAGGCTGCGGTCCTTCCTGTAAGGCAGCACCTGACCTCTATCTAGTGAGAAACATTTAGAGAGAATAGGCTGACTTACAGCAAAGAATGACAAAGAGTTGGGGTATCCCCTTTGAAGGTACTTCCTAGTATTACAACATCTTTTTTTTTGAGATGGAGTTTCACTCTTGTTGCCCAGGCTGGAGTGCAATGGCATGATCTCAGCTTACCACAACCTCCGCCTCCCAGGTTCAAGCAGTTCTCCTGCCTCAGCCTCCCAAGTAGCTGGGATTACAGGCATGTGCCACCATGCCCCGCTAATTTTGTATTTTTAGTAGAGACAGGGTTTCTCCATGTTGATCAGGCTGGTCTTGAACTCCCAACCTCAGGTGATCTGCCCGCCTCGGCCTCCCAAAGTGCTGGGATTACAGGTGTGAGTCACCGTGCCTAGCCATATTATTATAATGTCTTAAGCTAATATATTTGAATGGATGACAAACATGGTCTGGCACTTCACCTGTATGCTTTTCCCTGTTCTCCCTTTATCCGTGTTTGGGGTGCAGAGACGAGGATAGAGATCTCTTCAGGAAATGTGTTTACTTAATGACAATAAGCTACAAGGAGCCTTTCCTGATACTTTTACTCAAGACTTGAGAATTGAACCTGATGCTATGCTTCAGACTAATAAGAAAATGAAAAGAAAATTTGTGAAGTTTTATAATATACCTATAGTTGCAATATCATCCTGAAAATGCAGTAACTATGATGAAGATTTCCCAAATTCCATTCAATAGATCTCAATTTGACTAAGATCAGAATATTCAATTAAACTTTCAGGCACTTAAAGCAAGAACTCATAATCTTCATCAAGCCAAAAATATACACCCACTTGAGAAACTATTCACAATTCAGATGAAATGTCTCTGGTCATTTTTCTTTTCAGTTATTGCAAAATCTGCTTCAGTGAATCATGCCCATCTGTTTCTGTATAATTAAAAAATATCTTGTACAAGTAATGAAGTACATGAAATCAAACACACTTGTTAAACTAATGGCATATGGAGTTATTATGCATGTGAGACTCAAGGCTCAGTGATTAGATTATGCCTCTCCACTTTCATTATGACTGCAAATTGGTATGCAGCCATTTTCAAATTAGTGACTGTATTAGTTAGTTCATGGGCTGCTGTAAAGATCTGCCTGAAACTGGGTAAATTATAAAGGAAAGAGGTTTAATTGACTCACAGTTCCACAGAACTTGGGAAACCTCTGGAAACTTACAATTATGGTGAAAGGGGAAGCAAACACATCCTTATCCACATGGCGGCAGGAAGGAGAAGTGCAGAACAAAGAGGGGTGGGGAAAAGCCCCTTACAAAACCATCAGATCTCATGAGAACTCACTCACTATCATGAGACCAGCATGGAGGTAACCACCCCCATGATTCCATTACCTCCCACCGGCTCCCTACCATGTATAATTCAAGCTGAAATTTGGGTGGGGATACAGCCAAAGCATATCAGTGGCGACATATAAACTCCAAGACTCATGTCTAGTTTTGCAGAGTGTTGGTTTTATATGATAGCAGTTACTGTCCCTATGCAGTGAAGTGTGATACAGGCTCTTCCTAAGGCATTACAGGAAACCTCTATCATTTCATCACACTCACTATGCTAAAAGCCATGATGAAATCCATGACTGTGCTCTCTAGCACTTACTTATGTTTTGATTACTACAAATAATTTTTTTTACATTTTGTTTCTTAGGATTCCCAGGCACAAACATCCATGCATCCTATCAAAACAAAACAAACCATAGCAAATATATGTAAACACTTTTGGAATATGTACACATAGATAAACAAGTGTATAGAATGTAACAAAGTTTCTAAACCTTATCACATTGTTTATTTTAGTTGCCAGTACTCAACAATTATTCAAGAAATTCAGACCCCAACAGCGTTAATGTCTCAGCAATGTAACCTGAAGCTCAGCAACCCAAGTCTATATCAGTGGGAAAGCCTGAGTTTGTGCTTTGTCCAAATGTGAAGGTTAATTTGAATTATTTTTCTAGACATATGGAGCTCTCCTTTCAAAAAAGAGAGAAAGAAAAAGTTGTTGCACACCTACCATATTAGTCCGTTTTTACATTGCTGAAAAGGACCTACCCAAGACTGGGAAGAAAAAGAAGTTTAATTGGACTTACAGTTCCACATGGCTGGGGAGGCATCAGAATTATGGTGGGAGCTGAAAGGCACTTCTTACATGGTGGTGGCAAGAGAAAATGAAGAGGAAGCAAAAGCAGAAACCCCTGATAAACCCATCATATCTTGTGAGGCTTATTCACTATCATGAGACTAGCACAGGAAAGACCGACTCCCATGATTCAATTACCTGCCACTGGGTCCCTCCCACAACATGTGGGAATTCTGGGAGATACAATTCAAGTGGAAATTTGGGTGGGGACACAGCCAAACTGTATCACCTACTTTAGGTTAAACATGGTGTTAGATATATTCACAGAAGACACAATGTTTAATTCTAATAATGACCCTGAGAGTAAGAATTTTTATCTCTATTTTTACTGATAAGGAAAACTAACGCATAGAGCAGATCATTGACTTCCCCAAGAACACAGTGCTGAGGCTGAGATACAAGCCTAATCCTGGAACTCCTGAGTTTACTCCTTTTCTAATGTACCATGCTATCCCAGGTCAGTGAAAACCTACTTATGTAGTTACTATACCTGGAATTACATAAGCCTGCTCAAGGACATGTAGGGGCAAATCAACCTGTGAAAATAAAGTACAGCAGAACTGGAAACATAAAACCTGTGAGTATGCATATCTGATTCCTGGAACACAAATAGTCAGGACCACAGTCAAATGAGCTGAAGGTTAGTTCTGGGCCACAGTCCAGTTGGAAATAGAAGTGTCAAATAGAAAACCTATAGCAGAAGTCCCGGTAGGCAAACTGTGCCAGTTGAGTGGACTATTGGAGATCATTTTGGTGTGGTGGGTCCATGAAAACCCAGGGCCTACCAGATATACCAGCTTTACAGCAACGGACTAACTAATTCCAGACACTGCAGACTGGCTTACTATATGCCTGCCTGTTATAGTGTAAGATGTTTTATGCAGATTATCAATGAAACCTCACCACAGCCAGGAGGAAGCAAGATTATTTTATTACTTGCCATAGTTTAGCATGGCAGGTTGAGTAGTGGTAAAGGGCATGCACTGTAGAACTAAGTTTTCTGGGTCTGTCTTCCAGTTCTTATTGATTCTGTTATCATTTGTTTGGGGAAATTTACTTAACTCTGTTACCCACTTCATTTGTAAACTAGGAGTGAGATAGTTCTCAAGTTTTTAGCTTTCCAAGACTATAAAGAGCTTCAAATGGTGACTGCCTCAGGAAATTGCTAGGCAAGTATATGATAAATAAAGAATAAAATTAAGTAACTTGCGTAAATTCATAAAAGTGGTATGTGGTGGGGCTGGGACTTAAATTCAGAGATATCTGACTCTGCAAGTGAGGGACCTCAGGGACTTCACCTGTGAGGGGACTAGGGAAAGCAGATATCAACACAAACCCAAGAGTCCTCTTATTTTCTCTCTTATCCTGTATTGGCTACCATTTCGATGGACGTCATGAAATTACTAAAAGTAATTTCTGAATCTCCTTTGCATAAGGCCCTTTCCAATGTTAGCTGTGCACTTAAAATATTTAATTTTGCATGACTAAATCCACCTCCATCTTACTTCAATACTATTTCGCATTCTCTGGTTTCTGAGGAATTCACAATAATGGGCCCTAGGCAAAAATTTTAGATTAGAGTATAAAGAACCCTATTGAGTTTAGGCACATCAGTAATGCCTTCTCCAAAATAAGAAATATACTTTCAATTTACATCATAAAATGAGATTTTTAAAAAAGTTAAAGGTTTTCTTGATGCATTTCCTTAAACTAGTATTTCAAAAGATAAAAATAGCTTTTCTCTGTTAAGAAGGAATGGCTGCTTTATGAGTGCTTTCTTCTTAACTTGACATGAAGCAAATTTAAGCACTATATAGCTAGATCTGTTCAGTCTTATCAATATATGAGAAAGTAAATTTTCATTAAAAAAAAACTTTACCTGTGCCAAATCAAGTCCTATTAGGTTATATAAGATCTGTTATTCCATGACTGAGTCCTTGGAATGCATCCCAGTTCAGTCTAGTAGAGTTTCTTTCTCTGGATTTCATATGCATAGACATACGCTTGGTAGACAGAGACACTGTGTGAATTTGAAAGCAGGTATTTTCAAGTAAAAGCCATGACCAACAGTTCTAAATGAGAGCAAAATCTCCTGTGTTCTTTTTCACAAAACTGCAAAACTGTAAGAACAACACGGGTGTGTTTTTGTGCATTTTCTTGGATCAGCTTTTGTCTCACTGTTACTAGTCTTTCCAAGTTCGAAGGGGTCATGTTTAGTTTGTTTTTCAACTCAGAAAATATAATAATTATATCGTGAAGTGATGCAATATGTATAATAGTAGGGAAATTAAGCAAAGATTTTGAAGTCAAGCCTCTTTGGGTTCGAATAGTTCCTCAGCCACTAGCTAACTATAGGGCTTTAATCAAGTTATTTAAGCTCCCCAGTAGATTAGAGAAGAAACAATCTGGAGACACAGAGACCTCTCAGGAGGCTACTGCACTGGTTCGGATGAGAAGTTCTCTTTAGAATGAAGATAATACAATGAAGAGGGAAAATCTGCTTAGGATTTGGCTTTTGGGAGGCAAATATTCTGATTGACTCTGGTAGCAAGGACTCAAAACCCTTTTTACCTAATTTATCTGATGAAAATCCACTGATGATAGAGCACAGACTTGGTACTTCTGATGAAGAGGTAAGGCTACAAAAAGACATATCCACAAATGGCACGATAGGTAACATTTTTCATCTTCATTCAGTCTCAGCAGAAAGTCCTTGAGCATCCACTTATTTCAGATACAGGGTTAGGCATTCAATTTGGTGCTGGGTATATATAATAAAAGTTCACCAGCTCAAAGACATACAAAGAAATGCTGTCCATGTTTATCTGGACTTTTTGTTTCAAGCAACAACAAAATTCAGATTTAAAAAATGACATTTATTGATGAAATACCTGAAAAGTCTAGGACTTCAGAAATGGATGGACCTTGGTGCTTAAATGATGTGCGAAGAATCTGGGTTTTTCTGTCTCTTGCTCTGACTTCTTCTGTACTGGTTTCATTCTCAAAGGTACTCTTTTCATGGTAGTAACATGGCAACCAGGAGCTTCAAGCTGTTGTCTTTACCATTTGAGAAACTTCAGTGGGAAAAAAATTGCTTTGACGTCTCAAAATTTCTCAGAAGTTCCAGCAAATATTGCTGATAGATTTATTGACCTAGTTTAGGTCATATATCTCTATGTTCCTTGTTGAGCTAATTACCTTGCACTACGCTCGACCCTAATGAACCTTTTAGACTAGAATAGAGGAAAGTAGCTCCAAAAACGATAACTGAATCATTATTACTAGCATCAAGGAAGAATGACTTGAGTGATTAAAAATTACATATGTCAACTGTACTATCTAATTGATTTAAGTAAGTACTCTTTTTTATTGCAAATGACAGAAATTCATTCCAGCTTAACCCAAATGAAATTTGATATAAAAATATCATGGAACTCAAGAGCAAGTAGCGCCATAGGCCTCATAAGGAACTGAAATGAGAAAATGAAAATCAATTGGTATTACAACACTCTCTCTCTCTCTTTCCACATCTGCATTTAGGATATGTCTCTGTCTTCATTCAAATATCTCTCCTTCTCAATGCACATGATTACTCAACAATTCTCAGTTTCAGCCACTGAAAAGAGATCAAAATTAGTTTCCCTCATTCTCAATTCAAAATTTGTGGAAAAAAAAATTAGTCAAACTTGTATCTAGTGACCACTCTTGTCCAACCAAGTATGACATAGAGACTGGGTTACACCAACTGCTTGGTTTGGGGGTAATTCTTGAAAAAATAAGGCTATTGTAATGTTGACAAAAATACCAAAAGCAGTCCACTGCGACATCACAAGCAACCTTACTGACAGAAGATCTTGTTCCTGCTATAAAATTCATCTTTATCTTCTGGACTTTAGTAAATCTGCAAAGGTATAGAATCTATACCTTTAAAAATGTCCACACAACAATATGAAAAATGGCAAGTCAATCTCCAATAATGAAATCTTGTATCAAAATCAGGCTACATGACTGTCACCCTGGCAATATATACGTAAAGAATCTAGACAACAAATAAAAACTCAAACTACTTGCTTATTTACTTGCTGTTAAGTTGCAAGTTGTGGAAAAGAAATTAATCCATTCTAATGAATATTTATCCATTTCTTATGAATTTCCAAATATGTCATCAGAAGTTAAGGCAGCAGATTTGTAGACAGAGTCACTTTCCCTCAAAGACTGACAGACTACTTGAGGAGACAGACAAGTAAATCACTGATTGAAAAATAGCAAAGATATTTGATAAATGGGGTACACTCAGGATGCTATAAAATTTCAGAGAAGAAAACATCCTACCTCAAGGGGTATATTAGTTTACCAGGACTGCCGTAACAAAATACCCACAGACTGGGCAACTTAACAGAAATGTATATTCTCACAGTCCTGGAGGTGAAGAGTCTAAAATCAACATGTTGGCAGGTTTAGTTTTGTTTGTGGCTTCTCTCTTTGGCTTGCAGGTGAACACCTTCTCTTTGTATCCTGTGCCTGCACATCCCTTGTCTCTCTCTGCATGTTCAACTTTCCTTTTCTTATAAGGATACCAGTCAAATTGGATTAAGGCCCGCCCTGAAGACCTAATTTAACCTAATTACCTATTTAAAGCCCCTATCTGCAAGTACAGTCACATTCTAAGATACTGGGAGTTAGGTCTTCAACACACAAATGGTAGGGTGAAGAGTTGTGCACAATCCACCCATAACAAGAGAAATTTTCCACAGTAGTGATGCTCGACCCAGCCTTAAAGGAGAGGGTATAACCCTGTGGATAGAACAGCAGAAACAAAGGTATAAATGCAAGAGTGTGCATTGCTTATCTATGGAATTATAAATGGTCTGGTAAGGCTGGAGCTTAGGATACAAATGAGGAATTGAAAATTGGCAAAATGTGAAGTTGGAAAGGTAATTATTGATTGAATTATAAAAGGTTTTGTATTGAGATGGGCTAAATCATGGTTTAAAAAATGTCTCAAGATATAATAGTACAAACACAACAAAAGTTTATTTCTCTCTCAAGGAATAGTTCAGGGTTGGTGCTACAGGTCCACTAGCAACTCTCTTCCACAAAGTGATTCCAGGATCAGACTCCATTCATCTCAAGGCTCTCATCTGTGTGGTCATGCCTGGCTGGCTGTGCCCAAGACTTTCACTTTAAGGTCTGAACCAGTAAGTGGTACACTCACTCCTGCTATCCTGCCATTGGTGAGTACTATTCACATGACCTCTCCTGGTTGCTGGATTATGGGGATTATAACATAAGGGGGTTGGCTGGATAACCCCTTCCCAGTTGTAATTCTATTATTATGAAAAGACAGAAAGGCATTTGGTACTAGGAGCTGTCATCATCACAGTCTTATAAGTCATAGTAAGGAGTCTGGGTTCTTATAAATTTGAGGATTTTTAAGGGGGAGGGTCGTGATTAAATTTTAATTTTAAAATGTAATGCTAGTAGCATTATAAAGAAAGAATTTGTGAGGCAATGTCAGAAGCACAGATACAATATGAAGGAAGCTGTTTTGGTAATTCTGGCAAGTGATTCTGAATTAAGGCAGTGCTAGTAGGAGTGTAGAAGACAAAACAGATTCCAGTGATATTTTAGAAATAGACTCATCATGACTCCTGACTGATTTCTTATGAGAAGGGAGGAAGAGGAAAATTCTAGTAACTCTTAATTCCTGGCTTGGGTGAATGATGAGATTTCTGTAACATTAAATGAGGAGGAGAGGGCTTGGGAAAGGCTCAGTTTAAAACGTACTGAGGTTTGAGATATCTGTGGAATATCAGAGCAGAGGTATCCAGTAAGTCCTACACACAAGACATATTTTCAGGGGCTGAAAAAATACTTTTCATGTTTATTATAATAATGACAAAATGTAATTGGAATCACATGGGGATGAGGTCAACTATAATAATCATAGATTTATATAATGACATAAGAATGGTGATTTCCAATTTTCATTTTATGCCCAAACAAAACAGGTCTTAGGCAAAACAGAAGAGTTTAAATACTACCAAATTATGAAAGCAGTAGTTTAGCCATTTTATAAGTATTCAATGGCAAAAAAAAAAAAACACAAAAATTTTCCCTTAAAATTCATAGATTCATAGATTCAAATTCTATAGAAAGATAAGCATAAAACAGAAAATCATTACAAGTTAGAGGAGCTTTTGAACTTGACAACTCTTTATGTATGAGTATTGCATTAGATATGCACTGTCATTGAAGTAGACATTTGATTAATAACCCTATGCTCTTGCAAGTATCTATCAAGTATGTTGAAAAAACAAGAAGCAACCAATTTTATTCTTCCATCTATCTTGCTGGCAAATAACTAGCTCCCTTCTGAAAATGCTGAATCATTTACATTTACATTTTTATTAACCTGCTCATTTTGTAGGATAGGCTCAAGGTAGTTACTACTAAATTAAAGATGATCATGTGACCATGAGTTAGTTAGAACATGAATCAAAGACCCAAATGCAAGATCTTATAACATAACTGTTAAGAAAATGACAAACAACTAAGTAATACCCAGATGATGTGGTTTGTCCGTGTCCCCACTCAAACATCAACTTGAATTGTATCTCCCAGAATTCCCACATGTTGTGGGAGGGACCCAGGGGGAGGTAGTTGAATCATGGGGCAAGTTTTTCCAGTGCTATTCTCATGATGGTAAATAAGTCTCACAAGATCGGATGGGTTTATCAGTGGCTTCTGCTTTTGCTTCTTCCTCATTTTTCTCTTCCTGCCACCGGGTGAGAAGTCTCTTTCACCTCCTGCCATGACTCCAAGGCCTCCCCAGCCATGTGGAACTGTAAGTCAAATTAAACCTCTTTTTCTTCTCAGTCTTGGGTATGTCTTTATCAGCAGCATAAAAACAGACTATATACAGCAAGGTGGTATCAGTAGAGTGGGGCATGGCTGAAAAGATACTCGAAAATGTGGAAGCAACTTTGGAACTAGGTAACAGGCAAAGATTGGAACAGCCTGGGAGGACTCAGAAGTAGTCAGAAAAATGTGGGAAAGTTTGAAACTTCCTAGAGGCTTGTTGGATGGCTTTGCCCCAAATGCTGATAGCAATATGGAAAATAAGATCCAGGCTGAGGTGGTCTCAGGTGGAGGTGAGGAAGTTGTTGGGAACTGAAGTAAAGGCGACTCTTGTTATGTTTTAGCAAAGAAACTCGTGGCATTTTGCCTCTGCCCTAGGGATTTGTGAAACTTTGAACTAGAGAAAGGTAACTTAGGGTATCTAGCAGAAGAAATTTCTAAGCATCAAAGCATTCAAGAGGTGACTTGGATACTGTTAAAAGCTATTCAGTAATATAAGGGAAGCAGAGCATAAAAGTTTGGAAATTTTGCAGCCTGACTATGTGACAGAAAAGAAAAACCCATTTTCTGGAGAGAAACTCAAGCCAGCTAGAGAAATTTGCCTAAGTAACAAGGAGCCGAATTTTAATCCCCAAGACAATGGGGAAAATGTCTCCAGGTCAAGTGAGAGATCTTCATGGCAGGTGCTCCTATCACAGGCCCAGAGGCCCAGGAGGAAAAACTGGTTTCATTGGCCAAGCCCACAGTCCCTGTGCTGTGTGCAGCCTAGGGACTTGGTGTCCTGTGTCCCAGCACTCCAGCTGTGGCTAAAAGTGGCCAACATACAGCCCAGTCTGTGGCTTCAGAGGACGGAAGCCCCAAGCCTTGGCAGCTTCCACATGGTGTTGAACCTGTGGGTGCACAGAAGTCAATAACTGAGGTTAGGGAACCTCCACCTAGATTTCAGAGGATGTATGGAAATGCCTGGATGCCCAGGCAAAAGTTTGCTGCAGGGGCAGAGCACTGATGGAGAACCTTTGCTAGGGAAGTGCAGAAGGGAAATGTGGAGTCAGAGCCCCCATATAGAGGCCCTACTAGGGCACTGCGTAGTGGAGCTGTGAGAAGAGGGCCACCTTCCTCCAGAACCCAGAATGGTAGATCCACCGACAGCTTGCACCATGCTCCTGGAAAAGCTGCAGACACTCGACACTAGCCCATGAAAGCAGCTGGGAAGAAGGCTGTACCCTGTAAAGCCACAGAAGTGGTGCTGTCCAAGACCATGGGAACCCACCTCTTGCATCAGCCTGACCTGGATGTGGAACGTGGAGTCAAAGGAGATCACTTTGGTGCTTTAAAATTTGACTGCCCCACTGGATTTTGGGCTTGCACGGTTCCCAAAACTCCTTTGTTTTGGCCAATTTCTCCCATTTGGAATGGCTGTATTTACCTAATACCTGTACCCCTATTGTATCTAGAAAGTGACTAGTTGCCTTTGATTTTACAGGTTCATAGAGGGAAGGGACTTGTCTTGTCTCAGATGAGACTTTGAATTGTGGACTTTTGGGTTAATGCTGAAATTAGTTAAGCCTTTATGGGAGAGTTGGGAAGGCATGATTGGTTTTGAAATGCAAGGACATGAGATTTGGAGGGGCCACGGGTGGAATTTTCCATATGGTGTGGCCATGTCCCCACCCAAATCTGAACATGTATCTCCCAGAATTCCCACCTGTTGTGGAAGGAACGTAATGGGAGGTAACTGAATCACAGGGGCTGGTCTTTCCTGTGCTATTCTTGTGATAGTGAATAAATCTCATGAGATCTGATGGGTTTATCCGGGGTTTCTGCTGTTGCTTCTTCCTCATTTTTCTCTTGCCGCCACCATGTGAGAAGTACCTTTCACCTCCTGCCATGATTCTGAAGCCTCCCCAGCCATGTGCAACCACTTTTTCTTCCCAATCTCAGTTATGTCTTTATCAGCTGCATGAAAACAGACTAATACACCAGATGTTCGAAAATATTTTAAATTTCTTAGATAATATTACTGAATTCAGGAAGTGAAAATGGAAAATGTTTTTGAAGATACAGCATTATCATTGAGTTCTTCCCAAAATATTTAAATTCTTTTTCAGTGAGAACCATTATAGTAAATTTTATAAATCATCATAATTTTAGTAAAGATAATTTACAAATTATATTTGAGTTCATTGAAAAACTCCATGGCAATTTGATATTTCCCTGTCTAGTCTGGTACTCAGGCTCAGGTGTGATGTTTGGGTATTGACCCTTGGGTACTGAATTTGATGTATTAGTTTTCTGATCCTCTTCTAGGTTCTGATTTTCTGTTTTTATTTCTATAGCATGAAGCTTTTAAAATAAGAATTTTGCTAAAATTGACATTGATCTCCCCCAAAACACACACTCTGTTCTTTAAAGAGGAGAGTGTAAACAGTATTTCAAAATAGACATCTTATAATTTGGACTGTAGAGTCTTTTAGTTATAGAATTTGAGTTTGACTCCAAAATGTCGTATTTCATCTCAAAATAAAGGCCAATATCCTGAATAAGAGCTAACTCTTACCCATTTGGTGGGAATCAAATTATAAAATTACCTTTCCAATTTTTTTAATAAAAGTGAAATATGCTTAAAAAGCAAAATGAGTCAATTGCTTCAGATGATGCATAAACATAATAAACAATGATTAATTTTTATTTCTTTAAAAGGGTACTTTATTTTCATGTTTTATATTTAATTAACCATTAAATACATGGTTGTAAGATGATAAAGAAACAGTATGTTTTTAAAAGGGATATAGAGAGTCACTACACTATATAAATAGATTTTCTATGGGAGAGTGACCACTTTAAATGACTAACTCACAAGTTTCCTTGGGACTAATGATACCTAAAAGGCAGTTTCAAGTACATCCAAGTTCCAAATTTTCAGGATCTTCTTCACCTAACTATTCCTTTTGAAGTTCCTCAGGGATTTATCCTGGTCCACATTGCATAGCGTACTTTATGGATTATGTGGCTTAAGTTCATATCGTCATGCTGATGATTCCCAAGTCTCTGTCCTGTTCAGACCTCCCGCCTGCACATTCAACAGCTGGCTGGACATCATATTCAATTTAACCCCCCACTTAGTGCCCGCTAAATAAATGACGTCAATTAAATGGCTTATTGAGAATGTAAAATGCTTTACAAAAACACTGGATTATAGACATCTTTGGTGACACAAAATAAAAACATCAGCTTACAGCAATTTTCATCCCAAATTTTCAACTGCCACAAGTAACTTCCACCTGTTATCCCTCCCTCACCCAAAATTCACTATGCTTACAATCACAACATTCCCCTCTATCTTACTCTGAGACAAATTTCTAGATATGATCCTAATTTCCTTGTGTCTTTAAATGGCACCAACCTTGTTTTGGGCCAAAGGAGCCCTATTCAAGTGTGCAAATTGGGAAAAATGTATTTTGGGCAGGAACCTCTTCCCCTTTTAGATGCTTTTTTTCTGCTATTGTCCCTTCATTCCCTTCTCCTCCTATTGAAATATTGCTTCCCGCCGGTTGTCAATTTCCTTCTTGACTGAATTTTAATTGGTACAGTATTTACTCTCCTAGGGAACTGATGAAAAAAAAAACTCAAAAGAATGACTCTGCAGTTGTGAAATTTTAAGGATTATGCTAAGGATAAAATAGATATACTTGTGGGGTGAGGTCTTTTCTGATAGCTTTCAAATAATACACATTCTACTACAAAGAAGTATGAATTTACAGTGAAGAAGACCTAAAAGTTATCTAAGCCACCTTTGTTCTCTTGTGTTACATAGTCTTACTGCCAACTTTCTAAAATCCTGTTTTATTTATGTTGCTGTCCAATTGAAGAACATACAAAGCCTCTTCCATTTTGTAGGCCATTGCAGTTTAAAATATCTGTCAGAGCCTCAGTCTGATCTTCCCTTTACAGTCATTTTTTTCTTCACTATGTAAAGTATCCAGACTTTACACTTTTTGACTTTTGGAATTGTACTACAAGATTAAAATCCCCGTTCTATACTTGTTAAATTGTTTCATTAAGTGATGAATAACTGAAATAATTAATAAATAAAATATTGCTGTGCCTGCTTCTTGCATGCCACTACTACTCTCACTCCAGCCTCTACACTTTTGTGTGTGCTATTCCTCACACCTGGAAAGCACACTTTCTACCTCTGAAACTATGACTGTAGTGTCCACCAAAATCACCTGGAAGGCTTAGCAAAGCACACAGTGCTTGGTCTCATCTTAGGCTGGAGCCCAAGGGTTTGCATTCAAGCAAGTTCCCAACAGATGTTAATGATGCTGATCCAAGGACCACACTTTGAAAACACAGTTTAGAGCTCATATTATCTAGAGTTCTGAGATCCACTTTGTATTATTTCACATGAATTTTTTGTGGTGTCCTTTTTTCATACTAGAGGTTTTTCATACTTCTAGAAACTTGTTACGTATTGGTCCATTCTCCAAAAACTTGGTGCTCTCACAGCATTAGTCCTAACCATGTTGAACTTTTTACCTTCCCCTGAAAAGACCATGCATTTTTGTAATTTCCTGCTATTGCCTTTTCCCAGCTTACTTCCCATCCTTTCATCGTGGTAACATCTAAGACCTAGTTCTACTGTCCTCTCTTTTATCAAGACTCCTTCAAATTTCTTGGAAATCTCCACCTATTCCCATCTCTTTGATCCCATGGATCTCTGTACTTGTCAAGACCACTGAGAACATCTTTGCATGCATATTCTGAATGCCTAAAAGGCAGAAAGCAGAATATATATACACACACACACACACACATATATACACACACACATATATACACACACACACATTTGTATCCTTCGTACCAACACAATGCCTCAATAGAAGTATTTTTAAAGTATCTCAATTATTTGTAAAATATTGTGTTAAGTAAAAGCAAAAACAAACAATAAAGGCAAACCAAACTATTGCAAAAGGAAAGTGAACTTACATACTGAGTTGTCATGCAGAATATTGAAAATCAGATCAATTTAAATAGACTCTTCCATTAAGGCACAACCTCAGCTTCTATTCATGGCTAAAACATGCCAGATAGTATATTGATATATTTATTGCTATTTCTGTATATAAATAAAAACTGAGAAAAAAGAGTAGGCAGAAGGAAGGAAAAAATACTTCTGCTTAGTCTAAATAAGACTGACTAGATGAAAATTAGAGGAGGTTAAAGAATATTTAGATTTGCTTGTATATTATAAAAGTATATGAAAAAAGCATGTTGATGTTATTTACAGTGAGAACTTTCTGACAATAGTTCCTGTGACCTCTTATGAATTATTTTTTACTTTAATGTGCTTCTTCCCAAACATAGATTTGATTCTTTGCTTCAAGTCAACTACATACTTTTTTGCACTTGACTTTAGGATCAAGGCATCTTGGTGGGCTCACTATGGGCTTATTTCTCTTTTTCTATCTCCAGAAAAAAAACCACATGTAACTTCAACAATGGGTCTGTTTAGAACTGGTGATCAAAATGTATCTTGAAGGGCCAAAAGGGAAAGGTTAGAGCTGCTAGGTTAAAGAAGGTCAGTTTGAGGAAGTAATCATTTCGACAGCTGACATTATGTTTTGTAATAAACTTGGCCAACTGTTTTTTGTGGAAATTTTATTGTTTCTGTTGTTACTGCTGCTTCTGTCAGGGAAGGTGATCTGGAGAGTGTTTTAGAAAGCATGCTTTTCACAATTGAAATGATAAATCATCTTATGTAACTATCACACTCATTTATATCTTCACATTGAGGTAGGCAAATCTTCGGAAAGTAATGTTGTGTGTGTGGCCTGTATTTATGTATCAACAGAGACATCCTAATTTCCCCCCTCCCCAGTTGATCCATAAGCATATTTATAATTTAGTATTTTAAAATCTATGTTAGTGATGGACAGGCCACTTTCACTGATATGGAAACTATGCAGTGAGAAACTGAGTTTCCCAAGCACACAGTTAATGAGAAACTACAGAGTCAGAGGATATAGAAGATTAAAATAAGCTAGTGTTGCCAAACTCAGTTTCCTTAGCAGAAGTAGCTGAATTCCTGAAGCCGAGCCAGTCACTTTGAGACATGTGTTTTATTTATGCTGCAGCATCTTCGTGATGATGCATATTACTCATGTGTATACTCAGAGACACATGACTGTGAAAGAAAAAAACGAACAAGATGCGGTAGCCTGATGTTGTTGGGTGACTTCTCAAAGTCTTGGTTGGAGTTTCTGGTTGAGATTATTTTGCCTTGTGGGTAGTTTAGTGTGTGGTCTAATTTGTTCCCTTTTCCAGGTAATTACGAGTTTAGTTTTCTAATTTTGGGTTTACAAGATTGTCAAGATAATTAAATAAGAATATATTGTGAAGAGACTAGCATAAGGCTGACATATATACATTGTCAATAAATGGAGCTATTAATTGTGAGAAAAATGAGATCTTTGAAGATTTTATTCTCAGGGACAGGAGCCATCCTGTTCTTCCACGTGCATATTTACTTCAGCACTTAGAGCATACTTCAACTTTTCAATCAATTTCCTTTAAAGAGCCTGCCTCACCTATTTCCAATGGCTGGCAGTATTGTCACCATTTGGGGGATAGGGTAGTAAATTTAAAAGTTAATATTTCTCCAATTTCTGAGTTAAAAAAACTTGCATCACCCCTTCCAAAGTTATCATTTCTAAGGATACGTAGGCATTGGAAGAAAAAGTATAGAGTGATTCTAGCTATTAAAACTAGGTGATTATAACTGCTTTCACTCCCAGTGTTTGCCAAAGGACAAATTGTTGCCAACAGATGAACAAAGAAAATGGTCTTCTGCTTCTGAAGTAGTCACTTTCTCCCTTCATGTTCCCAGCAACTGTTTATTTGGTACCTCCTATGCGCTGAGCCTAGGCAAATAAAAATGAATCTGAGATCATCCCTGTGCTGCATAAAAACTTCACCTTGTTTAATGATGTTTATTTGGGGGAAATATTTGGGAAATATATTAAATGATATCAGCAAACATTAAGGATGAATTACTTTTTACAAAGCACAGTGACTTTGAGGGAAAAGATAATAAAAGAAGGTATGATCTTTTTTATGATAGGATAGAAGAAATGGAATTAAATCTAGGAAAGTCAGTGATAGCAGTCAGTCACAAGCAAGAAATAAAATGTTATGAGAACTCAGAGAGGACAGAGTTTATTCCTGTCTTAGATGAATCTGCAAGACTTCACAGAGGCAAGGGAAACTGATATAAGTCTTGAAGAATAATAACTTCATTCACTCTTCAATCAAGAAATTATTAAGCCATTACTAAATACTAGGTACTATGGCAAATAAGTAAGATACAGAGAAGACACAGCTCCCTTTAGGAGCTCATGGTCTAGTTATATAAGAGACAGGTATGTAATCAAATAATTATAACACAATAGACATAATATTAAAATATAACATATGATACTGATATAATTTAGTATAGTTACTGAAAGAACCCCTCACTCTGCCTTCAGTCTACAGTTGTGTGTATGTGTCTGTGTTTGTGTGTAGTACGTTTGTGTACCTCTATGTGTATATGCACATAGAAGGGAAATTTAGAAAGTCTTTCCAGAGGAGACATTTGAACTAAATCTTGAGGAAGGGTAGAATTCAGCAAGCTTCCCCAAGAATTGGGGGCATAGGTGAAAGAGGGAGGCAATAAGGTTTGGCTCTGTGTGCCCACCCAAATCTCATCTTGAATTGTACTCCCATAATTCCCATGTGTTGTGGGAGGGACCCGGTGGGAGATAATATAAATCATGGGTGCAGTTTCCCCGTACTGCTCTCCTGGCAGTGAGTAAGTCTCATAACATCAGATGGTTTTATCTGGGGGTTTTGCTTTTGCATCTTCCTAATTTTCTCTTGCCGCCACCATATAAGAAGCACATTTCACCTCCTGTCATGATTCTGAGGCCTCTCCAGTCATGTATCACTGTAAATTAAACCTCTTTTTCTTCCTAGTCTCAGATACGTCTTTATCAGCAGCGTGAAAATGGACTAATACAGTAAATTGGTAACAGTAGAGTGTGGTATTGCTGAAAAGATACCCAAAAATGTGGAAGCGACTTTGGAACTGGGTAACAGGCAGAGGTTGGAGTAGTTTGGAGGGCTCAGAAGACAGGAAAATGTGGGAAAGTTTGGAACTTCCTAGAGACTTGTTGAATGACTTTGACAAAAACGCTGATAGTGATATGAATGATAAGGTCCAGGATGAGTGGTCTCAGATGGAGATGAGGAACTTGTTGGGAACTGCAGCAAAGGTGATCCTTGTTATGTTTTAGCAAAGAAACTGGTGGCATTTTGCCCCTGCCCTAGAGATTTGTGGAACTTTGAACTTGAGAGAGATAATTTAAGGTATTTGGTGGAAGAAATTTCTAAGCAGCAAAGCATTCAAGACATGACTTAGGTGCTGTTTAAAGCATTCTGTTTTAAAAGGGAAACAGAACATAAAAGTTCAGAAAAGTTGCAGCCTGACAATGCAGTAGAAAAGAAAAACCCAGTTTTTGAGGAGAAATTCAAGCTGGCTGCAGAAATTTGTATGAGTAGCAAGGAGCTGAATGTTAATCCCCAAGACAATGGGGGAAATTGTACCCTGAGCATGTCATAGGTCTTCATGGCAGCCCCTCCCATCACAGACCGGGAAGCCTGGGAGGAAAAAATGGTTTTGTGGGCCAGGGCCAGCGTTCCCATGCTGTATGCAGCCCAGGAACTTGGTGCCCTGCATCCAACTTGTTCCAGCCATTGCTAAAAGGAGCCAACATACAGCTGGGCCAAGGTTTCAGATGGTGCAGGCCCCAAACCTTGGCAGCTTCCACATGGTGTTGAGCCTGCAGGTGCACAGAAGTCAGGAATTGAGGTTTGAGAACCTCCACCTAGATTTCAGAGGATATATAGAAATGCCTGGATGCCCAGGCAAAAAGTTTGCTGCAGGGTCAGGGCTCTCATGGAGAGCCTTTGCTAGGGCAGTGCACAAGTGAAATGTGGAGTCTGAGCCCCCACACAGAGTCCCTACTGGGGCACTGCCTAGTGGAGTTGTGAGAAGAGGGCAGCTGTCCTCCAGACCTCAGAATGGTAAATCCACTGACAGCTTGGACTGTGCACCTGGAAAAGCTGCAGACATTCAATGCCAGCCTGTGAAAGCAGCCGCAAGGGGAGCTGTACCCTGCAAAGTCACAGGGGTGACTTTGACTCCCAAGACCATAGGAACCCACCTCTTGCATCAGGGTGACCTGGACATGAGACATGGAGTCAAAGGAGATCATTTTAGAGCTTTAAAATTTGACTGTCCTGCTGGATTTCGGACTTGCATGGGCCATGAAACCCCTTTGTTTTTGTTAATTTCTCCCATTTGAATGGCTGTATTTACCCAATACCCATATTGCCATTTTATCTAGGATGTAACTAGCTTGCTTTTGATTTTACAGACTTGTAGGCTGAAGGTGCTTGCCTTGTCTTAGATGAGGCTTTGGATTGTGGACTTTTGGGTTAATGCTGAAATGGGTTAAGACTTAGGGGAACTGTTGGGAAGGCATGATTGGTTTTGAAATGTGAGAACATGAAATTTGGAGGGGAAGGGGAAGAATGATATGGTTTGGATCTTTGTTCCCACCCAAATCTCATCTTTAATTGTACTCCCACAATTCCTATGTTCTGTGGGAGGAACCAGGTGAGAAAATTTGAACCATGGGGCGGTTTCCCTCATGTTGTTCTCATGGTAGTAAGTATCATGAGATCTGATGGGTTTATCAGTGGTTTCTGCTTTTGCACCTTCCTCATTTTCTCTTGCCACTGCCATGTAATAAGTGCCTTTTGCCTTCCACTGTGATTCTGAGACCCCCCTAGCCATGTGAAACTGTAAGTCCAATTAAACCTCTTTTTCTTCCCAGTCTCAGGTATGTCTTGATCAGCAGCATGTAAATGGACTAATACAGGAGGGAACCAAATTTGCTCAGGAAACTGGAAAGAATGTGAGTGTATGAGTAGAGTGTAAGGAGATGGAAAGTGAGAGCTGGGAGTGGGAATGATAATGTCAATTATGGTTTAGATATGAGGGAGAAGAAATTAAAACTGAGGTAAGGACAAGATAATAACAGGCTTTGTACAAAACAACAGGAAATTTTTGAGGTGGCTGTGATTAGCCCCAGGGTGACTGACCCCTGCCACTGGGGAGTCTGGGTCAGTAGGACATAGTCTGCTTTACCCATGCCCCAGTTTCAGTCACCTCTTGTTCCCAGTCCCACACAGTTGTGTTGCAAATATATGACCTCAATTTTAGGAGCCATGAAGCCAAAATCTATTATTATTGTTTGAGATACTTTGGGAACATGAAATAACACTTTACTTAGTTTGGAACTGCTGGCTTCATCTTTTGATATAAATGTAATTTAGGTCTGAAAATCAAAAGACATAAAACAGAGCAATATAAGAGGAAGCATTTTTAAGCTGATAAGAGATCTTATATTTTTTGAGTAATATAGTTCAGAATGGTTTCTTCTACCTTGAGTTGCTCAGAACAGTTAATTTCCTTTGTCCTTGAAACAGAATATTTGCCCATATTTCATTCCCATTTAACTCATTTATCTCTCTCACTATAGAGGTTTCCCTGCAAATACTTTTTCTCCATTGGAGGCTTTGGGAATAAATAAAACATTGGAGATAAAATTGCAAGTTAAAAGTATTATTTATTTCTCCATCGTTTGTCAGTAACTTAAAGGGTAGCAGAGATAAGAGCTGTTCCTTGGGAACTTCTGGGAATTTGGTAAGGGATTATCTTTTCACCTGTTTTCCAGCTCATGAATATAAACACTGCTCAGAGAGACCTGTTTTAGGGTAAAAGTAAGGTCATTTTGTACACAGGGTGCTGTGTGTCACAAAGTATTTTATTAACCAGGGTGACCAGTAACAAAGTTAATTATTTAGTCAATATTTTACTAAGTGTTTCAGTCATTACCCATTTTATTTTTAAGTACTTACTTTTGCTATTCTCTCCATCTACACATCTGATGTTTTACATGAATGTATTTAAATTATTAAATCAACTGCAAAAGTTAGCCACAGATTAAATCATATTTTATCAGAAACTTGCACCTGGCAAGAAAAAGAAGACGTTTAGGAAAAGGACTACTAATTAAACATTTGAACTTCACTAAGTTCCTTTCAAATTGCTTTTTAAGATTAGCCCGATAACCAAGATGTTACAGCTGAATGATAGACAAGAACTCTACAGTTTTTACAGTTCGAAGGTAAATGGGGAACATCTTTTTGAGGGTTAATGCCATAGGAAAAGTGAGGAATCAAAACACAACTGTATTTATTCATCTTTAGAGCTACTTTATTTCATAACTTTGGATTAGTCATTTAAAAATGCCACAGAAGTCATATGTTTTCTGTGACAGAAGAGAATAATACACACAAGGTCAATTTACAAAACTCTAGTTTGCAACTCTCCTAAGAAATGGAGTTCTGAAAAATCTCTGATCTAGAGGACTTAGTTCAAAGTAACAAGCAGAAATTTTGTTTAACTCAAGTCTTAGATTTGGGTTCCCTAGTTCCTAGGTTGTGAATATGTGTGTTTATATATGTGTGTATGTGTGTATATGTGTGTGTATCTGCAAATTCCTAGGATGGAAAAACAGGCTAATGAAGCAATGTGAATTTCTGAAATTTTCTACTGAGTAGTTGTTTTTAAATTACAATTATTAGTAATGCATGCTAATTGTAACAAGTCAAACAATACAGAAGCATTTGAAGAAATTCCTTTTCCCAAGAATAGCAAGTCTCTTGTGCATATCCGTCGTTCTTTGTTTTGTTTTGAGACAGGGTTTCATTTTGTCACCCAGGCTAAAGTGTAGTGGCACTGCCATGGCTCAGTACAGCCTCAATCACTCAGGCTCAAGTGATCCTCCAACCTTAGTCCCCTGAGTAGCTGTGACTATAAGCACATGCTATCATGCCTGGCTAATTTTTTATTTTTTGTATAGATGTTGCCCATGCTGGTCTCAAACTCCTGAGCTAAAGTGATCTTTCCCCCTTGGCTCCCAAAGAGTTGGGGTTGTAAGCATGAGTTCTTCCACCCTAACTTTTTTTTGTAATCAAAGGTATTTTAACCTCATTAACATGATTTATAATTTTGAATTTCTATGTAAGGCAGTAGTTTTCAGCCCTACTTATGTCCCTCACACACATTTATGTGTACATATATGTTAAATATATATGTGATGAATGGATTTCTTCATTGTTAACAGAAATGTTTCATAATTTATTTTTAAAGCCATAATCTTTAAACAGTACTTTTATCTACATAGTACCTGGTAGACAAAAGTTGCTCAGTATTTGTGAAATGAAAAATTATATCCATCTAACCATTAGAAATAGCTCTAGCACACTCCACGGCACAACTTAAAAATCATTAGATCAGTGGATACGGTAAACAAAAGGAGCTAAGGCACTTGGTTTACAGGTTTGGGTTTTGCATAGCCCCTCTGTGTTTCAGTTACGATTTCTATTTTACTTGATGTATCTGGAGGCAGTTAACATTACTGGCCACTTGGCTTTTTCAAATTTTCCTGTTCTCTTCTACACCCCTGAGTGTTTCTCCATTGTCTTCTTTATGGTGAATGACCTCTAGGAATCCAGTATAGCTCTCTTCTTCTTTTTGACTTGATATGCTCTTTTTTGAATGATCTCATCTACTTCTGTGGCCTTAATTACCAACGTGTCGATGATATTTAGATCTTTATTTCCAGAGCCTGCCATTCTCCTGAGATCCAGAAAATATTTCTAAATGTGACTGAAGAAGCTCATTTTTATGTTATGTAGATGTTTCAAACTCTCCGATATATAATGCTATCCTTTCTATCATGATATTCCATAGGTATGCTTTCTTTTTTACTGTCTTCTCTATTTTGGATAATGGTATTGGTTGTTCAAGCTAGAAAATTAAAAGGTATCTTAAACAATTGTCACTTCTCTTATCTATCGTCAACTCCTGCAGGTTCTATCTCTTAAATAGTTCTTAAATACTCCACCTCATATAATTTGTCCCTACAACCACTATGCTGGGTCAGAACCTCAACATCTCTCACATGCATTGTCTCTCCTCTACAATGTTGATAACAATATTTTCTTTTTAAAACAGAAATATGAGCATTTCATTTCCCTACTAGAAAAGTATCAGTGATGTCCTTTGCCTAATTTGGTAGTCTCTGTGTAGCCCCAGGGGATACACTGAGATTCGAAAAGGCAATATTGAGATTTCTATTGTTATTCACTCTTTTTTAGTGCAATATTTAATATTCACTAAAGAATGTAACATATATTTTATAAAGTACAATAATGAAAAGAATGCCTGTGAACCCACTACTGACTTACATCCTAGAACATTGCCAGAACTGTTTCATCTACCTTCACTTTTACCTCTCTCCTCCTCATGCTTCCACTAACACAACCCCACTTAAGATAAATTTCATTTGTTATAATTTCCTTATTTTTCATGTATTTAAAACATATGTATTTATTTATAAATATTATGTTGTTTAGCTTGTTTTTGAAAGTTTGAAGATTTACTCTTATTTTTGCATGAAGCTGCAGTTCATTATTTTTATTGCAGAATTCAATTTTATTCCAATAAGTGACTACATCAAAAATGATTTGTCTACTCTCTTTTTAATGGACACTCACCTCTTTATAAGTTTAGCTATTACATACAATGCTACAATGGATAATATTGTATATCTTCTTGTTACACATGTATGATTTTCAAGAATATATCTGGCAGTGCAAATATTGTATTATAGGATAGAGAAATGTTCAAAGCATAATATGTTAGTAGTGACACATGTACATAGCTTATTTTAAAATGTGTTAAAGGTATATTAAGAGTGAGTGCCTACCCGAGTGTGGTGGCTCAGGCCTGTAATTCCAGCACTTTGGTAGGCTGAGGTGGGTGGATCAACTGAGGTCAGGAGTTCGAGATCAGACTGGCCAAAATGGCGAAATGACATGTCTACTAAAAATACAAAAATTAGCAAGGCACGATGGCAGGTAACTGTAATCCCAGTTATTCGGGAGGCTGAGGCAGGAGAATCGCTTAAATCTAGGGAGTGGAGGTTGCAGTGAGTGGAGAATGTGCTACCTCACTCCAGCCTGGGTAATAGAAACAATACTTTGCATCATTCAATCCGATCATGTTGACACTCAATATTAACCATCACAATAAGGTTAGGTTAAAACAGACAGATAACTAAACTAGGAATTATACCAGATTTGTCTCAGTTCATCTTTGGCTAGCCATATTGTTACAAGAAAGGAGTCAGGATTCAGACACCAAGAGAGGGTTCTTGGATCTCATGCAAGAAAGAATTCAGGGTGAGTTCATGGATTAAAGTGAAAGCAAGTTTATTAGGAAAGTAAAGGAATAAAAGAATGGTTACTCCATAGACAGAGCAGCCATTTAATTTAGAGCAGCTTAATTTAAGAAAATGTTTAGTAAGTTTCTCCTGAATTCCTACAAAAATAGTACTACAGCAATATATTCCACAAGAGTGAAGCAAAAGAAGTAGAATTTTCTCAAGTAAACAAAATTAGAAAGCTTTCTATGAACTGGGCAACTGTTGGAACTAAGCTAATATGGGGCTGTTAACTGATTCTAATGTGCCCACAATTAGAATACTCATCCAGATTTTTACATTACCCATCCCTCTTGTTTGTTCTGAGCAACAGTCAGAGATCACTGGTTGGTTCACAAGAATAAGTAGGGTTAGCCAAAATTGCAGAAACACGTTTAAAAACAACTGATGAGACTAAAATTTAATAATAAGTGTACCATAGTTCTTGGAACATAATTTCTCTTTCCAGTCTCCCATTTTTACTAAAGACAAATCATGGTAAGATTGATTTGCTTTATTATATTTGGCCTGATTATTTGTATAAAGTACAGCAAGAATAAGTAATTGCCATAAGCTTTTTAAAAATTGGCTTTGACGGAACTCTGCTCCATAGAAAAAAATCTTAAATAAGACTTTTTTAAAAAGCCAAGTTCTACCATGGGTTTGCACCCTCAGATACCTACAAGTTGGGTAAATTCCTCTCCTTTTGAGGTCCCAAGATAACATGGGGATCCTGGACTTGTGACATTCTTTACTTACCATGGGTCAGGAACCTTGTACAGAGATGGTGTAGGCAAGGTGTGAGGCCAGTTCCTCAAGGGGTTTTATTGGCTCTACAAGTCAAATTTGATTTCTTAAAGAAAAGCATGCCATTCCAGTAAAAGCCTTGGTAAAATAATCAATTTCTCCAATTGTGTCCTGTTGCAAAAGAAAACAGATTCTTATTGCACTCATGCAAATAACTATGTTGCCATAAATTGAGAATATTCACAGATAGTTTCCAAATTCTGGACAAATCAGGTAGAGAGAAACAAATATGCTCCAAATTTTGTTCATAAGACCATATTTTACTTGATTGCTACAAGCTGTAAATAGCTCAAAAGAAAAGTTTTCCTGACTCTGAAAAACAAAACAAAGGATCAGTAATGTTTTCAGAAAAATTAAAAAGATTACTTTAGACTTCTATTAGTTTAGTCCATGCAGTTAACTTCTGTTTAATATTCATGAACATTTCAGCTTTCCATGAGTGTTCTGAAAGATTTTTCTCTATTCTAATATAATAATCTCCAAAGTTATCAGAAACTTGCATTTAAGAACACCTGTTATAGTTGTACAGTTGACTATAAAATCATCTTCCAAAGAGGATTAAAACAGGACAAAAATTGTCTGTGGATGATAAAAAGTCTTAGGACAGCCACTATTAAAGCCACAATTGATAAGGAAATTTGGTTACTTCTGTGGCATATAGCAATTTCACATAACAATTTTAACTATTAATAACATACATTAAGCCATATCAGAATTAGAGGGGTTTCCCATAATTTTGGAACATATACCAATAACACATTTATGCAAATACAGCCCAAAGAAAAACAAGCACCATTTTGTATTTGACAATGCTTCTTGTGTGATTTTTATACCAAGTAAGCCAAATGTCACTGTCGTGTTAGTGTATTATTGATGTTAAACCCAATTCTTAATAAAACTTTATAGACAAATAAATTCAATCTTAACCAGTTTGACCATAGATAAGATTTTCATAAACCTTTTATAACCCTTTACAATTTGTCTTAGAGGTCAGATCATAAGCAGGTTTTTGCCCTAAGAAAACCTTGTTATGCTTTTATTTCAATGCTCAATTTACAGAAAAATGGAATAATAACCCTTTTAACTTTAGCCAGTGTGTTCACACACAGAATTTCTTTTACAATTAATTTTTCATAAACCTTCCACAACTTGAATAACACTTCAACTTTATTCTAACTTAAAACAATCTTCTTAACCCTTTAATCTAGGCAGAAGATTTCATATTCCCTGGACTTCCTATAATTTTTTACACAAAACACAATTTACTATCTTTACATGCCTTGTGTGTAGAACTGTTTTTTTAAGTAGTCTCAGATACATGTTATGGTGTTAACTCTTAGAAACTTTTTTTTCTTTTGGTGAAAATCTTGATAAGTAAGGGATTTTAATTATGTACTAGTGTGGAGCCTAGGATCCAGACAGAAGTGCGGATAAGGGCTGGCTTTTTCTAGCACAGCTAGGGGGCATGGTTAACTCCACATGTCCCAGGATTTACCGAGCTGTAAAGCAGGGAAATTGTACAGTAGGAGTCATAGTGGCATTTTATGAAGAATTTAGGAGTCCAATCACCTTTAAATTGTACAATGTTTCTTGCATAAATTCCTTTTCATAAATTCTTTCATGACTCATACAGACCATCTACAATATGCTTGGACTTTCTGACTTGTCATAAACCTTCCTCGTGTTAAACAACCAGTCAGTTTGCTTTAGGACAAGAATTTACCATAGAAGATCCTTTCTTATATAAAATCTCTTTCTTTATAACCTTCTTTGCATAGCTTCTAGTTATGCTTATTTCACATGTCCCCAGGCCTTATCTAGAATCTGATGTCTCCAAGGAAGGTTAAATTGAACAAGTTTTAAAAGTCAAAGAAGCAGTTTATGACCTTAAAGCATTTAGCAAACTTAATATCTGACCCATATAATTTAGACCTGTTTATTTTTTTGAAAAAATTTTAATGTTACAAATAAAATTGTCTTTATTTTAAAACTGTCTTTATTTCCCAAAGATTACTTAAGTCACATGAACTAAAAGGCATTACACTTTTTACTTTTCTAACAAAATATTTGATTTAGCACTTATTTTTAAGCCAATCAATCAAAGCTCTTTCATGTATAAGTATCACACAGATAATACATATAAATACATACAAGATAGAGAACTCATTTTCCAAGCCAGGAATTAAACCTTGAACCCGGGCTGCCATTGTGATGGCAGAGACCAAGAGAAAGTACTGCCACCTGGTTACAAGGTCAAGCTCCCAAGAACATAAAAGAGACAAGAAGGAAACTTCATCCAGTTTTTTTTTTTTTTTTTTTTTTTTTCAGGGACCTGCAGCAAAGTTTATAACTGACCAATTTGCTGGGCCATCTTGAAAAGCAGGTTTAGGGGTGTCCTAAGCCCATATTCTATTCTAAAGTATGCCTTACTATGACAGAACAATACAGAAAGACCCACAAAGCATGGCAGATTAACTACATCCTGTGACTAGCATCACAAATCCTTTTTTTCATTAATTAAAACTTCACAGAGATGATAAACAGTGATTTTTACCATTCATTCAACCAGTTTGCACAGAGAGAGAAAGGGAAGCATTGCCTGAAGGAAGATGGGGAAAGCAAGGAACTCAGGAAGGCCAGAGAAGACCCACCCTTTGCAGTGACACTGAAAAGTTCAGGCAACCGCTTGTTGGTTCTCCCATTTTACATTAAGTGATATAAACTTATGTTTCTCTGAGTACATATCTATCTCTGCTACTAGATTATAAACTCCTTGAGGGTGTACACTTTTCTAATTTTGTTTATTGCTTGTACTTAGTAAGTACAACATAATAGATTCTTAGCAACGCCACTCTTTTTTACTCATTTTTCAAAAATCACGTTGAGTACCTATTATGTTTATAATGTAAATGATGATATGAGTGAATGAGTATAAAGTACACAAAGGATTTTAACAGCGATACCACTGCATATATCTAAACTTTACCAACTTCTTGAGTAGTCTTGTCTGTAATTAGTTTATTTGTAAGAGTAAGAGTTAGCCTTGTGTAGAATATGCATAGAGACAACAACATACAAAAATTGTGAGGATCCTTGATTTCCTCTTTAGTGCTTCTTGCCCTTCTTCATCTAACCACAACCACATTTCACAATCACTAATAAAATATGAACAACTGATGTCAAATTCAGGATCCTGTTTCAGAAGGGAAAACAGAAACATTTACCTTGTTCTTAGGACATGCTATGCTGTTTCACAGGTGTCTGTCCATCTTGACCACTGTTGCTGAAATGGCTTTCTTAATCAAATAATCTCAATCTCCAGCTTTGTAGCTATATCTAAAGTTCCCATATTACTAATACTTTGGGCTATAGACACTGATAACATATGTCAACATGCAAACATAATCTAGAGAGGAAACAAAGTAAAAACCTTAATTAATCATTAATAACTTTGTTCAAATTGGTTTCAGAGATTTCTTTTAGTAAGCAGAACCCTAAAAAAGTGAAACTCCAGTCAAAATTATTTTGGAGCCCTGCTCAATCCCAGTGGAACCTTGAAGTGAAGTCCTGAACAGCTGATTTACACGAGGGCTAGAAATCTCTCCAGCTCTTCATTTCTACAGCCTACTGAAAGGGTGACATTTTAACAAGAAATTAACCAAAAGTCTGGAAGGGCATGAATGATGAGCTTAGTCTGGAGAAGAGAATGAATCTCTAACCTTAAGTGTTTTTAGAAACACTTAATTTGTTTCTTGAACATTCATTTCACCTTGTCACTCACATTTCTCATTTTACCTTGTCACCCATGTTCTTCTGAAAAGTTTGTGACAGTTTCTACATATAACAGATAAATTGAGACAATTGTCAGCATTAATTGGGCCTCAAACTCAGCCCCAGGAAATATCAGAATCAACAGAGTATTTGCAAAAGACAAGAAAATGACCGTTAGTCAGCCTTGCCCCAGTAAAACCGAGAGCTCCTTTATAATTGGCAAGATATCTTACCTTAGGCTGGCGGAACTGAATACTTTTGGTAAGATGTTTCATTATTTCTTTACAACTGTAATAACTGGGTTCTCACCTCTAATCTCTTCAATTCTTTTTCTTATGAAAGCCTAGGACAATACAAATGGAACTCTCCCTGCAACTATTCTGGCTTCTAATGATTTTCCTCTCTACTGCACAGAGTGTACAATAGTAATTCCATTAAATACAGATTCAGTAAGGAATGGCCATATCTTATATTCATCCTCTTTTATCCCCCAGTTGTAGTAAAACCCAAAGTAAAAAAGAGATTTTCCTTCAGGAGAAGCAGAGATTACAAATGCCCACTTACCTGACTGAATTTTAGTCACTGTGGATTAGTCATCACAATATTTGCTACCTGAATTGAAATAATATTCAATACATTTAAATACATACAAGTAGATATACTAGATTGGGGCTTAAAATCTAAATGGAATTTTTTCTCGGTAAATATGCTTTGTAAGATATGCTTTCTCTTCTGTGTTTACTGACCAGCTGTGTTCCCAGATTTTTCATCTCCTCTCAGGTCACTGGAAAGGAAAGATATTTCATGATGGGTTCTGAGAAATAGAAAATATCAAAGAACAAATTTTTGTGGCATAATCCAAAAGACCTCCATCTAAATGTACAGAGAGAAAGTTCCTTTTAAGAAAGGAAAGAACTGACAAAATTATTACTTTTTCATCATTTCAAATCTCAGGGTCTATTTGGATTGGGTTAGATGCCAACAGAATAAATTGCTGGACAAAGTTGGGTCGTGGTTTACATTATTAGAGAAACAAATTGCAATGGACCTGGCAGGGGCAGAGGGATAAAAAAATATATAGAGCTCATGCTTTACAGATGGTCTACTTGAACAGAATGTAGTGTCATTTCAAATAAGCCCAGGCAGCAGTCCCAGGCTCTGTATCATTCACAGTTCTACTTCTTACTGCAAACTAGAGCCTCTATTTGTATCTCTGAATACATGTCCAAGAAACTATAACTATTTCATTGAAATGGATATTGCAGACTTAATGTAATAGCAAATTGTCCTAATTCTCTGCTTCATTTTTTTTAGGCATTTATATACCATGTATCAAATATACAGGGAGAGCTGCCTATTTATTAGCAATCATCATTTGCTTCAGGAACTCCAATAGAAATACATCACAAATTGGAAAGCTATTTGTTCATGTTCAAAATTCAACTATGGAATCAACATGCTGGTGCTGTCAGGAGCTAGAGGATCACCCATTCTAATGTTTTCTGAGTTTTGGTGAGGAGAGAAAGGCCCAGATTGTGAAGAGACTTGCTCAAGATCATACAGCAAGTTAGAAGGATAACCAGGTCCAGATTTGAGAATTCTGACCCCTATTTTCTGTGACTCAAGTCCAGAATGATCATTGCCTTGATTAAGATGCTCTAGAGAAAAGGTAGATTCTTGTTTGGGGAAAAAAGTGAACAGCTTCCAAATTAGATTGACTTTGTGGGTAGTCTCCACTTCATTGTTTCCTTGACTGTGAAGAAGCTTTTTGGTTTGATGTAATCTCATTTGTGTATTTTTGATTTTGTTGCTGTCCTGTGCTTTTTAGATCTAAATCAAAAAAATTCATGCCCTGCCCAATTTCATGAAGCATTTCTCCTGTTTTCTTCTAGTAGTTTCATATCTTCAGATTTTACATTTAAATATTTAATCTATCTAGAATTGATTTTTGTATTTGGTGGAGAGATAGAGGTCTAGTTTCATTCTTCTGTATGTGGATATTCAGTTTTTCCAGCACCATTTATTGAACAGACTATCCTTTCCCCAGTATGTGTTGTGTTGTTCGTGCCTTTGTTGAAAATCAGTTGGCTGTAAATGCATGAATTTATTTTTGAGTTCTCTATTCTGTTCCATTGGTTTATGTGTGGTTTTATGCCAGTACCAAGCTGTTTAGTTACTATGGGAGAAGTATTTGCAAACTATACACCTGACTTGCAAACTATACACCTGACAAGGCATTAATATTCAGATTATATAAGGAACTCAAATAACTCAATAGCAAAAGAACTCAAATAATTCCATTTTTAAAATGGGCAAAAGAACCAAGTAGATAGTTATTGGAAGAAAATCCAAATGGCTGACAGATGTATGTAAAAATGTTCAACTTTACTAATTATCAGGAAATTGCAAATTAAACTACAATAAAATATCACCGCACTCCAATTAGAATAGCTATTATCAAAAAGGCAAAAAATAACAAATGCTGGCAGAGAAAAAAGAACTCTTATACATGGTTGGTGGAAGTGTAAATTAGTACAGCCATTATGGAAAACAATGTAGAGGTTCCTCAAAAAAATAAAAATAGATCTATCATATAATCCAGCAATCTCTTTACTGGGTATATATCCAAAGAAAGTGAAATCAGTATGTCAGAGAGACATGTACACTCATGTTTACTGCAGTGCTATTCACAATAGCCAAGATACGGAATCAGCCTAAATGCCATTCTATGGAATTGATTATATATATGTGTGTGTGTGTGTGCGCGCGTGTGTGTGTGTGTGTGTGTACACAATAAAATACTATTTAGCCATAAAACAGAATGAAATCCTGTCATTTGAAGCAACACAGATGAACCTGAAGGACATTATATTAAGTGAAATTAACCAGGCACAGAAAGACAAACAGCACATAATCTCTTATACGTGAAGTCTAAAAAAGCTGATTCTAAAAGCACAATCTAAAATACCAGTTACCAGAGGTTGAGGAGAGAGGGGGAAAGTGGGGGTTGCGGGGGGACCAGGAAAGATTGGTCAATGTGTACAAAGTTACAATTAGACAGGAAGAATGAGTTTTGGTGTTCTATTACACAGTAGAGTGACTCTAGCAAATAACAATGTAGTGTATATTTCAAGATAACTAGAAGAGAGATTTTGAATGTTGCCACAAAGAAATGATAAATGTTTATAGCGATAGGTAAGGTAATTACCGCAATTTGACCATTATATCATGTACATGTGTTGAAACATCACATTATATCCCATAAATATGTATAATTATGTGTCAGTTGTAAATTTAAAAGTCATATTAATATCCAAACAAATTTAGTTAGCTTTTTAAAAAAATTTTTCAACTTTTACTTTAGATTATATGTGCAGATTTTTTTATATGGGTATATTGCAACCAGGTAGTGAGCATAGTACCTGGTAGGTAGTTTTCCAACCCACATTCCCCTCCTCCCCCATGCCCAGTTGTCTGCAGTATCTATTGTTCCTATGTTTGTGTCCATGTGTACTCAATGTCCCACTTACAAGTGAGAACACACAGTATTTGGTTTTCTGTTCCTGTGTTAATTCTCTTAGGATTGTGACTTCAAGCTGCAACCATGTTGCTGCAAAGGAAATGATTTTTATTCTTTTTTATGGCTGTGTAGTATCCCAAGGTATATATGTATCACATTTTCTTAATCCAGTCCACCACTGATGGGCACCTAGGTTGATTCTATGTCTTTGCTATTGTGAATGGCATGGAGATGAACATATGAGTGTATATGTCTTTTTGGTAGAATGATTTATTTTCCTTTGAGTATATACCCAGTAGTGGGATTACTGGGTCGAATTGTAGCTCTGTTTAAAGTTCTTTGAGAAATCTCTCAACTGCTTTCCATGGTGGTTGAACTAATTTACATTCCCACTCACATTGTATAATTGTTCCCCTTTTCTCTGCAGTCTCAGGAGCAACTGCTGTTTTTTGACTTTTTAATAGCCATTCTGAATGGTGTGAGATGGTATCTCATTGTGGTTTTGATTTACATTTATCTGATGATTAGTGGTGGTAAGGATTTTTTCATATGTTTGTTGGTTGCTTGTATGTCTTCTTTTGAGAAGGTCTGTTCATGGTCTTTACCCGTTTGTTTTTAATTGGGTTATTTGTTTTTTGCTTGTTGATTTAAGTTCCTTACAGATTCTGAATATTAGACCTTAGTTAGATGCACAGTTTGCACATATTTTCTCCCATTTTGTAGTTGTCTGTTTCCTCAGTTGATAGTCTGTTTTGCTGTGCAGAAACTTTAGTTTAATTAGGTCTCACTTCTCAGTTTTTGTTTTCGTTGCAATTGCTTCTGGGGACTTAGCCAAAATTTTTTTGCCAAGGCCAATTCTGAGAAACAGACACATAGACCAATGAAACAGAAAACTCAGAAAAAAAAAAGCTGCACATCTACAATCACCTAATCTCTGACAAGACCAACAAAGACAAGCAGTGGGGAAAGGACTCCCTATTCAATAAATGGTTTTGAGATAGCTTTAAATTTTGGTTGAAATTGGTTAAATGGACAATTATATTTGAGACACTTAATGACTGCTAACACATTTGGGAATTCCTCCACTGTCAAGTAAAGTTTATTGTGACTTTAAGATTGTTACCCAATTGGCAGAAGACAATCAGGCTCTCCAAACTATCTAAACAGACAGCAATCTGACTTCAAATTCAGTGACCTTAACCAGTGTGCTTTGTTTGCATCCTCGTCTCTTCTTTTTCGGTTGTTTTATCATCATCATTTTCATGATCTCTTTTAAGGTCTTTGTGATTCTTAGCCAGTCTCTTTCCTTTCCAAACTCTCCATGCATTAATGTGTTCATTCATTCGTTTATTCAATAGGCACAGATAATTTAACACATTCCATGAAACAGATATATAAGACAACTCTCCTCAGTATTCATAGCCTAGAGAGGGGGACATTGATTGTAACAGAAAATGAAATTTAAAAAATCTAAGTTTGAAGCTCACATACCCATGGAAATAATCTATGTAGTTCTTGATTTTTTTTTCTAATGAAGCAGATTACAATGTACTGTTATGTAAACGCTTCTCATGCCAAGTTTATGAGTTAGATAGAAAAAACAGAAGTCCCAAAGAGGTTAAAGCAAGGTTAGTAAGTCCCAGGAACCGTATGTGTCCTGTTTACCACTTGCACCTAGCATAGGTTCCCGGCATATATTTGGTGCTTAATAAATTTTTGACTGAATGACTGAACACAGCTAATAAATGTCTAAACTATGCCTTAAACACAGGTCTCCTAATCTTGATTCCAGTATTATTCAATAGCATTCATTTTCAGTGTTCACTGTGATCATTACCTTACTTTACTCCTCAGAGCCACCTCTCTCATTTTCTTCAAGTTCCATCTACTTGATATAAATCATCCCAGTGAACTAATGCTTAGGAAGCTATTATTAAATATATTCACTAACTTAAAAACAGTCTCAGCTGAAGCAGAGGATGATTGACTCTCCAGGTATTGCACCTCAGTTAAGTAGATAATTTGGATCAGGAGGCCCATCAAATCCTATCAGAGATATAATCACAGACTGCTCTTTTGTAGAATCCCAGCCTTGGGAGTCCTGTGACAAGTTTTATGAGAAGAGTAAGGGGCCTGAGATGTGACATTTTTAAATGACAAACAGCTATAAATTTGTTTTTGAAATGCTCTTATTTTTATTATTAAATGGTAGAAATTATGAAAATAGTTATGATGATGTCATTGATGGCAGGAATGAGGTTGACAATTATAAGAAAATATGACAACCATTTACTGAGATCCAACGCTGTTCCAGAAATGTGTCAAATGATTTACACATGTTATCGCAACCAAATCCTAGCAATTTCATGACTAGATATCAACTGCAGTTTATAGGTAACGGAGGCACAATGGCTTCCATTAACTCCGAATATTCATCAAATACAACTCATCCTTCAAATGATTCATGCCCAAATAGATGTACTGTTCTCATTTCCTCACAGCCACATTCATCCATTTCCCTCACCCACACATAATATTAGAATACAGATATTATGTATATGTACTATATATATATTATATATACTTGTATATGCTATAAGAAAGGCCAAACTATCAGTCAAGTAAACAAAATATTGAAGACCATAGAATACGTTTCAACTCATTCTATAAAGCTAGCATTACTCTGATACCAAAACTCAAAAAAGACATTACAAGAGGGCAAACTACATAACATTATCTTTCATACACAAAGACCCAAACATTTTTGTTAAATTAGTTAACCAAATCCAATAATATATATAAAGCATAACAAATCATGACTAAGTGGAGTTATCCCAGAAAAACAAGGTTGTTTAACATTCAAAAATCAAGGTACTTCATCATATTAACAGACTCAAGAAGAAAAACCACATAATTTTTGAATTACATGAAGAAAAAACATCTGAAAAAAATCTATATTTATTCCCAATAAAATCTTTCAGCAAACTGGGAATTAAAGGGAACTTCCTTTTCCTAATAAAAGGTATGAATAATATTCTGTGGCTTAATATCATACACAGTGGTAAAAAACTGAATGTGTTCTTCTCAAGACTGAGAATGAGGCAAAGCTGTCTCCTTCAGTTCATGTTTACTGGAGATTCCAGTCAGGATAATAAGGCAAGAATAAAAAATAAAAGGAATACAGATCGGGCTTTTAAAAATGAAACTTTCTATTTACAGACAACTTCATCATCTATGTAAAAAGTCCTCAAGAATTATTAAAAAGCTGCTAGAACTGGCCAGGCACGGTGTCTCACGCCTGTAATCCCAGCACTTTGGGAGACTGAGGTGGGTGGATCACAAGGTCAGGAGATCAAGACCATCCTGGCTAACACGGTGAAACCCCGTCTCTACTAAAAATACAAAAAATTACCCAGGCTTGGTGGTGGGCGCCTGTAGTCCCAGCTACTCGGGAGGCTGAGGCAGGAGAATGGCGT
>NW_012098432.1:318383-418521 GCF_000951045.1 Mandrillus leucophaeus | reverse complement strand
AAAAAAAAAAAAAAAAAAAAAAAAAAAAAAAAAAAAAGCTGCTACAACTAACCAGTGAATGTAGCAAGGCTGTAGAATACATGGTTAAAATTTACAAATCAATTTCATCTCTGTATGCTAGCAATGAGCCACTAAAAATTTAGATGTAGAAGACAATACCATTTATAATAGCATCAACAATATGAAATATTAATAGGAATAAATTTCATAAAAGATTCACCAAAAATAGGTACACTGAAAGCTACAAAACATTGCTGAGAAAAATTTAAAGGAGGCCTAAATAAGTGGAGACATATACTGTGTTCACAAAATGAAAAATTAAATATTGCTAAGATGGAAACCCTCTCAAAACTTATGTATAATTCAAGGCAATTCCAAACAAAATCCCAGCAGACGTTTTCTATAAGTTGATTATAAAATTCATAAGAAAATGTCAAAAAGGTAGATTAGCCAAAACTATTTTTCAAAAAAGAAGTCAAATTAAAGGACTTATACTACTTCACTCCAAAATTTATTATAACACTAAAGTTACATAAAAAGTATTGTAATACTGATATAAAGATAGACATACAGATCAATGAGACTGAATAGGAATTAAGAAATAGTCTCACACTTATATGGTCAACTGATTTTCAATAAAAGTGCCAAAGCAATTTGATAATGAAAGATCGTATCTTCAACAAAGATGCTGGAACATAAATCTATAGAGGCTAGAAGATAAAAACAAAAACATGACAAAATAGAAGGATTTTTGCATGTTCCAGACTGAGTGTAAGTAGCACAGGACTTATATGCTGGTCCCATGATGTTGAGGATGTAGCCTTTTTCAAAAGTCTCTACATGTACCTTTCATTTTGAGATTTAAAATAGTGGTTCCAATTCCTTCTGTTATGTGTATATGATAGTCAGTGGGAAAGAAAGAAAAGCAATGAAAAACAAATGCTTTAATTTAACATAAACTGTACATTGAACTCATCACTTCTGTTATCATCCCACTGAACTGAGCCACAACAAATATAAACATATATGAAATTTCACTTGAACCAGTTCAATAAATTAGCTGTTGATTATGTTACAGTTTTTTTCAAAGACCATAGACCAGAAACATTCTCTATTTTTTTTTTTTTTTTCATATGTAAGATGGGAAGAGTTAGGCTTTAGATTGAGGAGAAAATGAATGATATCCTAGATCCTGCAATCAGAGTTCAAAGTTGTGTGGACTTTGAGAAGATGGGAAAATTTAGTATAATTTTGTAACATTTTGTAATGATGTTATCTACTTAAGAACACCCAGTTACTGTAACTTCAAGTTCTTCGATCCATGGCCATGCAGGTTCACCAACATATCTATGAGTCAGCACAAAATACTTAGATCTCAATGAAACACAAGAGTAATTTTTGATGTCATTATCAGCTATTTTCTGGGGAGTGATTTTTTTCTTTGATCATGATGGTGAATACTTGGGATTATGAAAGTACTAAAAAATTTTATAGGTCAGCAACAAAATGTGGATCTCTTTTTCTCCCTGAATTTTTTAATGAAAGATTAAAGCAATGTGCTGAAAGTGAAAAATGATTATAAACATTTATCATCTGCGGCCTTTTTGTTCGTTGTGGAGTTCAAAACAAACAAATAAAATTTTTATTTCTAGTTACGTTGTAACACGATTTCCTCTGTTTTTCAACCTCATGAAATCTAACTTTGTCTAAACTTTTAATAGAATTGGCTAAAAACCTTCATTTTATAAATTCCTATCTTCCTAGTTTCCCTCCTCTTAAAAAAATGTCATCAGTTTCTGCCATCCTACATTTTTTGTCTTCTCCCACTTTTTTCCCTATCTTCAGAGAACTCACACTTGCTGAGTACTTTGAATCTAAAGTTTAACACTTGCCATTTTTAGAGGGACAAGATCTGTATGAAGAGACAAAAAAACCTATCTATAACTGTCACCTGGGTACTGCCAGATTTCTAGAATTTGGGGAGAAAATATTTCTTTAAGACAATGTGTTCTGTTGTTCCCATAAGAATATTTGATCTTATCAAAACATGTGCTCCAGTTTTTGGTTTGGAAAACAAAAATGTCACTGCAACTGTGGGGGGAGAAGTTTCATGCATTAGTATGACTGAGTACAAAAAAAGTGTGACAATGACTTTCGTCATTGAAGAAAAGGGTCTCTAATCCAGTTTGTTTGCTTGTCTCTCTGCAGTTCTACCAGTGTGATACTTTGTTCAGATTAAGCACTTTTGGCTCTCAGTCTAGGATGATAAATTTGACACCCATAACATCATTCATGCGTATGTGTGGCGTTTGTTATGGTTAACTAGAATTTTTTTTTTTTTTTTTTTGAGATGGAATCTCGCACTGTCACTCAGGCTGGAGTGCAGTGGCGCAATCTCAGCTTACTGCAACTTCTGCCTCCCGGGTTCAAGCGATTCTCCTCCCTCAGCCTCCTGAGTAGCTGGAATTACAGGTGTGCCACCATGCCTGGATAATTTTTGTATTTTTTAGTAGAGACGGGGTTTCACCGTGTTGATCAGGCTGGTCTCAAACTCCTGACCTCGTGATCCACCTGCCTCGGCCTCCCAAAGTGCTGGGATTACAGGCGTGAGCCACGGCCCCGGCCGGTTAATTAGATTTTTACAATCAGAATGTTGCTCATTGACATTTTTTCTAACCATTGCTTGCTTAATTTGTTTCTTCTGTTTTGTAAATGTTGCCTCTCTGCAAGCATCTTCAGCAGAAAGGATGGTTGAGATAAATTTTTAACATAAAGTTAGGTTGAACAGTTTTTAGATCATTGTATTTCTGTAGGCAAAATTAATATTCTGAATTTTTTAAGGTATTCATTCTAAGCTACAGTCAGTGGCTCATACCTGTAATCTCAGTTACTTGGGAGACTGAGTTGATTGAATCACTTGAGCCCAGATGTTTGAGGCTGCAGTTAGCCATAATTATGCCACTGCACTCCAGCCTGGATGACTGACAGAGTGAGACTACATTTCGAGAAAAATAAAATAAAATAAAAAATGAAGTCACAAACACCATCAGCCATGGTTCACCAACCTGAGTGTAATCGGTGGACCAGAGATTATGGCACATATGTTGAGGTTGACAGATTCCACAGCTGTCAGGCAGCCTTGTAGCTTTAGGCAGAACCTGGATGTCACTTAGGGTTTTGCTTCAGAGAAAGCCAATGAGACCATTTTGAATGTGGGGTTTTCTTTGGATTCAAACTGTAGACCTTCATTTTCCTAGAGAAGTACTTTCTGTTCACCGTTTTCAGTTCCTTACGATATCAGTAAGGTTGTGATCATGTTGCAGTTGCTATTTGTCAGCACTTATTAGCAATAGTAACATGTAATGATTACTGAGTGCCTGCTAATCCCAAGCAATGTATTATAGTAACTGCTTTGCATGAATTATCTCAATTGATCCTTACATTAATTCTGTGAAGGTTGTATTCTTATAATATGTGTTTTACAGATGAATACATTGAACTCATTGCGGGTAAGTGATTAAGTAAGCATTTCAAAATCAGTTCTTTCTGATTCTTAACCCTCTGAAGTGAGTGAGAGTGAAGAAAGCGAACACTCTTTATAGGAAGCCTTGAAATATTTTTCTTTTCCTTTCTTGTAATATCCCGTGTGGCACATGTGGTCTTCAAAGATATTATAAAGACTCCACAGAAAAATATTTTTGTCAAGTAACTGTTGACAGGCCTGAGTATTTCAGTTCACTTGTGAGTTAATGCATCTACAAATTATCTTATCTCAACCTTCCTAGCCTCGTTTCCTGCCAACTCTACACAACAAACTGTACAGTTACCCAGTATCTTATGAACTCTCACACTTACGGAGCTTCAAAAATACTGTTACTGGGAGAGATCTTCTGCATTTACTCACACAGTATGTCCTTTTATGGGGCCTTGGGAGACTCTTCCAGGAAGAATGAATTACTCCTTCCATATATATTCATATATAGCTTGATTACACAGTATTTTTCATAGGGCTTTTTGAAGAGTAATATATACTTATACTAAAACAATAAAAAATGGCTTTCAGTGTAAAGTATGTCTCCCTCTCATGCTCACCGCACAGGCTTCTCCTAAGGGAACAACCATTACCTGTGATGGTTAACACACGCAGAAATATACACCTACACATAGCTCTTTGGGCTTTGCAAGATTGGAAGCCTATATAATTTGGTGTTCTGCACCTTGCATTTTTCACTTAATATCTTGGACTTCTTTCTCTATTAGTATATAAGCTTTATTTATAGTAGCTCTAAATATTTTATTATATGACGTCCATAATTTATGTAACCATCCTTCTATTGACATTTGGATTGTTTTCAGCTGTAATAAACAATGCAGAAATAAGCATCCTCATGTGCATGCTTATACAGAGAGTGAGTCGATGGGCCTTGAAAGCAGATTTCCAGGTTTTGAATCCTAGCTCTGCACTACTAGCTCCTATACTCTTAAGTTGGTCAACCTCTATATGCTTCACTTTTCTCTTATGTAAAAATGGATATGTAATTGTAATTGCATAGGGCTTTCTGAGTATTAAGTGAGATATGACATGAAAAAAAGCTTTAATGCCTAGTATATAGTAAGGACTTAATGATGTTTACTACTATTATTATAAAGATCATGCCTTTGGGAGCATTTGTGAGTACGACTTTAGGATAAATTCCTGGAAGTGGAAATCTTGGGGCAAAAGACATGTGCATTTACTATTCTTATAGATACCTGACTTAATTGGATTCACATAGAAGCAGATCTTGAGACAAGGATCTGAATACAAATAGGTTACTTAGTTGGTGGAGGAAAGTCCAACAGGGGAGTGGGGAAGTGAAGCAGGAAGGGAAAGTAGCCAATAATGGGTGCACTATTGAGTCAGTTATCACTTAGTGTACCTGGAGCTCAATCCTACCGAGGAAACTCTGAGAGCCAGTACAAGACACAAGCATCAGAGTTATCCTGCTCCAGGGGAGAAGGAGCTGGGCTATCAGTACACCGATTCCTGTCCTGGTGGGTCAGTCATTGGCTGAGAGCTGCTCCTAAGAGCAGTGGCATCCAGATTAGAGCACTGGGAAATCTCTGTCTCAGGTTCTGGCAATAATGGGATTGTGTAGATGATTTTAAAAGAGCAGAAACATTGACCAAAAATCATTCCGATGTTTATCATCATGATACGCTGGGAATTATCTACAGTATTTGTTATAAAATACTCCTCCCCTCAGGGGCAGCCCACCTTGCCTCTCCGTATTCCACACCCTGGGAGGTACTCATTTCCAACACTTCCAGCCTATTGCACAAGCAGACAAAGCAGGTATCATTAGTCAGAGAAGGAAAGGAATGCAAGCACCGACCACTGAAAGTCTGTCTTGCAGGAACTGAAGAGAGAGATGATATGGTCAGAGAATCAACAGTGAACCTGCTCCACTCACACTGTCTACACAAGCTGATGACCTGATGGATGTACTTCTTGAAGCCCTGCCCACAGTAGTGAGAATTTCCCCTCACTACTTTCTTTCCTGGCCACCCTGGGTGGAGCTGTGTTGCACAAGCAGTCCACTTTCAGCTCATATGAAATATTGAGCCACCCATCTCTGAAACGGACCTGGGTTTTTCATCTTCTGATAACTGGTTATGGGAACTCTCTGTGAGGTCTCAGGTGTGACCTGAGGGAGACACATTGGTTTAACAAGTTAAGTATATGTGGGACATAGCTGCCAATTTGTGTAACTTAGTTGTTCCCACTGGACATGCTCATGCCTGATCGCAAATGTACCATTCATTGTATGATGTGTTACTGATGTGCCTGCCCAAACTACTGACTTGGAAGATCTGACACTAAAGAGCTCATGATGAGCAGCCCAGTCACACAATTACTTGATGTGCCATGAGCAGGCTCAATTTCTACTGGATCCAGTAGCATACTGAAAGCTGCTTTTTGAATGGTGAATGGTTCTTTGAAGGCTTCTGGCTTTCACATCATGTCCTGATTGATAGTAGATCTTGTCCATTTTTTTCTCTGTTACCTATGACACTAACAGCCACCAGCCGACGCCACTGTCCTTCTAATTCCCATTATTCCCTTATCTCTTATGTTCTGAAGATGTTTCATAAGCTAGTGTATGCCCTTCATCCTGTAACCAACCCATTTCAGACTAACGAATGAAGATGAAAATGCTAGTTTGGACCCTGAAATGCCTTGCAAGATAGAGATGATTTTCCATAGCTAAAACAGAAACAACAGCAAAAACTGTTACCATATTGTTACCAATATTTGAACTTTTCTACCATTGGTGAGTGACATTTGGTCATTACAGGCACCTCACATTTAGTGAACTGATGTCTTGTGACTCTAATCTAATACAACTTGCTAAGACAGGAAACACTTGGCACTTCCCTGGGGCATTGATTAATGGGGAAACACTTGGTTTTACAGTTAATCTGAATTATGTAACCCCTGGGAACCTATTAAGTTTATGAGAAACTAGTTCTACATGATGATGACTGCATTTGTTAACATCTGTATTCATAATGCAAAAGCTACATTTGTAAATGAACTTACCTCAAATTAAGAAAATGCAATTTGGAGCCAATTTGTGGAAATGCATGTATGTGTCAAATGCTAACTCCCTCCCTCTCCCTTCTTTCCTTTTGTCTTTCCAATGGCTTTATAGATGTGAACAGAATGGGGAAAACCAAACTAGTTTGAACTTACTATCCCACTTTATACGCATTTAATTCAATCCTTACAACAGCATTATGAGTCAAGTATTATTATTCCTATTTTAAAGTAATTTGCGCAAGCTCACGCAACTTACAAAGTGCAAATTATAAAGTTACTATATGGAATTTATGCCTAGATCAATTGATGCCAGAGTTCATTTTTTCCCACTCCTGCAGGAGTTCTCAAAAATTGGCTGCAGTTATATGACGGATTTGGGATGCTTTTTAAAAATAATGATACTTGAGGCCTACTCCTAGAGATTCTGATTTAATAATTCTGTGGTAGAACGTAGGCATCTATGACTTTTTAAAGTTCCCAGGTGATACTAATATGCTGTTACATCTGTACCACTCTACTGCACCATTTCCCTTTACTCTTATCACTATAACTCACATTTTTCATTGTCCTTGCAGTTTTCAAAGTTTTGAAAAAATACATAGCTCATTATATTAGTCTGCTTTCATGCTGCTAATAAACACATAACTGAGACTGGGAAATTTACAAAAGAAAGAGGCTTAATGGGACTCACAGTTCCACATGGCTGCGGAGGCCTCAGAATCATGATGGAAGGCAAGGAAGAGCAAGTGACATCTTACATCGACGGTGGCAGGCAAAGAGAGAGCTTGTACAGGGAACTGCTATTTTTAAACCCATCAGACCTCATGAGATTCATTCACTATCATGAGAACAGCACAGGAAAGAGCCGCCCCCATAATTCAATCACCTCCCACTGGGTTCTTCCCATGACATGTGGGAATTGTGGGAGTTAACAATTCAAGATGAGATTTGAGTGGGGACAGAGTCAAACCATATCATTCCATTCCTGGCCTCTCCCAAATCTCATGTTCTCACATTTCAAAACCAATCATGCCTTCCCAACAGTCCCCCAAAGTCTTAACTCATTTCAACATTAACTGAAAAGTCCACAGTCCAACGTCTCATCTGAGACAATGAGCCTATGAGCCTGTAAAATCAAAAGCAAGTTAGTTGCTTCCTAGATACAATGAGGGTACAGGCATTGGGTAGATACAGCCACTCCAAATGAAAGAAATTGACCAAAACAAAGAGGTTTCAGGCCCCATACAAGTCCAAAATCCAGCAGGGCAGTCAAATCTTAAAGCTCCAAAGTGATATCCTTTGACTCCATGTCTCACATTCAGGTCACCGTGATGCAAGAGGTAGGTTCCCACAGACTTGGGCAGTTTTGCCCCTGTGGCTCTGCAGGGTACAGCCTCCCTCCCAGCTGCTTTCATGGGCTGGCGTTGAGTGTCAGACTTTTCCAGGTGTGTGGTGCAGGCTGTCAGTGGAGTTATTATTCTGGGGTCTGGAGGATGGTAGTCATCTTCTTATAGCTCCACTAGGCAGTGCCCCAGTAGGGACACTGTGTGGGTGCTCTGACCCCACATTTCCCTTCTGCACTGCAGAAAGTTCTCCATGAAGGCCCCACCCCTGCAGCAAACTTCTGCCTGGGCATCCAGGTGTTTCCATACATCTTCTGAAATCTAGGCAGAGGTTCACAAACCCCAATTCTTGACCTCTGTGCACTCCCAGACTCGACACCGTGTGGAAGCTGCCAAGGCTTGGAGCTTGTACCCTCTGAAACCACAGCCTGAGCTCTATGTTAGTCCTTTTAAGTCACAACTGGAGCAGCTGAGACACAGGGCATCAAGTCCCTAGGTTGCACACAGCACAGGGACCCTGGTCCCAATCCAGGAAACCGTTTTCCTCTGAGGCCTCCAGGCCTGTGATGAGAGGGGCTGCTATGAAGACCTCTGAGATGCTTTGGAGACATTTTCCCCATTGTCTTGGGGATTAACATTCACTCCTCATTACTTACACAAATTTCTGCAGCCAGCTTGAATTTGTCCTCAGAAAATGGGATTTTCTTTTCTATCAGATTGTCAGGTTGCAACTTTTCTGAACTTTTGTACTCTGCTTCCCTTATAAAACTGAATGCCTTTAACAGCACTCAAGTCACATCTTGAATGCTTTGCTGCTTAGAAATTTCTTCCACCAGATACCCCACATCGTATTCTTCAAGTACAAAGTTCCACAAATCTCTAGGGCAGGGGAAAAATGCAGCCAGTCTGTTTGCTAAAACATAACAAGAGTCACCTTTGCTCCAATTCCCAAAAAGTTCCTCATCTCCATCTGAGACTACCTCAGCCTGGACCTTATTGTTCATATCACTATCAGCGTTTTTCTCAAAGCCATTTAAAAAATCTCTAGGAAGTTCCACACTATTCCACATTTTCTGTCTTCTTCGGAGCCCTCCAAACTGTTCCAACCTCTCTGCCTATTACCCAGTTGCAAAGTCACTTCCACATTTTCAGGTATCTTTTCAGCAACCCTACTGGTACCAATTTACTATATTAGTCTGTTTTCACACTACTGATAAAGACATACTGCTGATAAAGACATAGAGACTGGGCAATTTACAAAATAAAGAGATTTAATTGATCTCACAGTTCCATGTGACTAGGGAGGCCTCAGAATCACGGTAGAAGGCAAAGAGGAGCAAGATCTTACATTATGGCAGGCAGGCAAAGAGATAATGTGTGCAGGGAAACTCCAGTTTTTAAAACCATCAGATCTCATGAGACTCATTCACTATCACAGAAACAATGCAGGAAAGATCCACCCTCATAATTCAATCACCCCCACTGTGTTCCTCCCACAACACATGGGAATTGTGGGAGTGACAATTCAAGATGAGTTTTGGATGGGAACACAGCCAAACCATATCACTCATCTCATCTTTAAACCAATCAAGGCAAGAATTTTTATGCTCATTTTACAGAAGAGAAAACTGAGATTCAAGGAGTTTGAAATCTTACCCAATATTACAAGAGTCAGTAGCTGAAACCCAGGATAATTGGAAAAGGGCTGTTTTTATCCTTATTTAGAATACCCTAAATGTGATCCCTTTTGGTTCCCTCTTTTTCCCTCCTCCTCTGGTTTATTCCCCAGGCTGGGCCTGCAAAAGACTCTTGAATGCCATTTAAAGCTGTCAACCATGTATGGGTGGGAAAAGTGCTAGCTGTGAGGACTGATTCATTACCAAAGAAGGTTGGGTTCGTAGTGAAAACAGGGAGTTAGAGTTAGAGAGAGAAGTTTGAATTAACTTAAGAAGGTGATTTTATTTATTTGAAGCCGAGGTTCCTCAACAATAAGTGGAAAAAGAAACCATAATAGCTACCTCATTGTTTTGTCATGAGAATAAAATAAAATTATATGTACAAAGATTTGTAAATCGAAAGGCATTATATCTATGTTAGTCATTACTATCTCACTTATAATGATTAGTTTTGAGGTGCTATGTTGCTTTTCCAGGGCTGCTGTAACAAATTCCCATAACTCTGGTGACTCAAAACTACACAAAATTATTTTCTTCCAGTTCTGGAGACCAGAAGCCCAAAATTAAGGTGTCATTGGGGGTCACACCCCCTTCTGAAGTCTCTAGAAGAGAATTCATTCCTTGCCTCTTCCAGCTTCTGCTGGCTGTTGGCATGCCTTGATGTTCCTTGACTTGTAGTCACATTACTTCAGTCTCTGCCTTCATCTTCCCAACTCCTTCGCCTCTGTGTCTGTCTCAAATCTCCCTCTGCTTTCTTTGTAAGGTCACTTGTTACTGGATTTTGGACCCAGCTGAATAATCCTAGATGATCTTTTCATCTCAAGATCTTAACTATTATATATGCAAAGATTCTTTTTCCAAATAAGCTAACTTTTACAAGTTCTGGGAATTAGGACGTGTGGCATATCTTTTGGGAGGCCAGCATTCAACCCGCTACAGGTATTATGGGTGTTTCTCTTTTCTTAGGCTCAATATGCCCGCCTCTGATTCACTAACTGCCACTTGCTAGTAGATTTTAGTTCCAAATCTTTGATTTGGTAAACAAGTTATCCAGTATGTAAGTCAGCTCTGCCTCTGCCCCTAACCAACTACATAGAACTTTCTGAATATCCCTTGTGCTTTCCTACACTGTGCCATTCCTTTGATGCCTTTCCTCTCTTTCTGGAACTCCACACTGTTTTTCACCCTCTTCTGTGAAGTATTTCTAATCATCGAGAAAGACTGCTCTCTCTTTTCTCTCCAAATCTGTTAGATTTTGGGGCTTTCTGTCTTGATTCTAGCACTTATCACAGCCTGACCTTTACTGTTGTAGCTGGGAACCTGTCTGCTTCCCCATGAGACTGAGTGTTGTTTTTCTTATGTCTTCAAGATACAGATAGTGACTCATTCATCTTTGTACCACCTACTGCCTATGGTCAGTTGCCAGCCATGTGGTACATTTTCAGCAGAGGTTGGTGAACCTCACGGAACCGTGTGGAATTGCACGGCACCTGACAACCACCTCCCTCAGATTTCCCCGGTCTACTACCCTGTGTGGCGGCTGAAATAAAAGCCATAGAGTCTTATTGCCCTTTCAGTGGTGCAAATTTTGTCTTTTTCTCCCTATTTGGACATTTATTATTATTATTGTGGTGGCAGTAATTATTGTTATTTTTCAAAACTGACTTACAGGTATCTTTTCTTCCTTTATTCATTCTATAGTTTATTCAGTGGTAATTAATCTCTCTGTGTTTTAAGGTTTTCTTCTATGAAAATATATTTTTTTTCTGGTGGAGAGTCTGTATCTTTATGTCAGTAATAACTGATATTTCTGATATCATCATACTTAGGTTAACTCTTGGTTGAGGTAGGGGAAAGTACAGAGAAGCTGTTTGAGTCTCTATTCTCTCCTCAAATCTCTGCACTGTGCATTGATTTAGGTTGATATTTTAGAAGTTTAATAAATTGATTTGTCTCTTTATTTTCCCCTATCCTTTTTGTAGTGAAATCCTTCTTCCATCTTATATTGAAAATCAAAAATTAGGTTTGGGATAAACAGAAGATTGACTTTTTACTCATTTCCTGAACATTACCAGTGCTGCATGTGGTAGGTACACAGTCGCCTTTATGATTTTTCAAAAGCTTTTCCATTTGAAGTGAACACCTGTCTCAGAATCTCCTAGATTAAATAGTTATACTCACATATTCCTTAAACTGTAAATTCTTTGAAGGTAGGCACTGCCTTTGCTCTTCACAATAATCATGGTGCCAGTGCAGCATCTGGCACATAATTGGTATTCAAAAACGTGGATAAATCGGTTAATACAAATATCTATTTTGGGAGTTGGCACAACATCGGTAGACAGTGGGTTCCTCTCATTTCTTATTTCTACTATAATACAATTTAATTTCATGGTAGTATGTTAATGGACACAATCTCCCTTTTTACCAACACAACTTCCAGGGAAGCCCAAATAAACTCTTGGTTGAAACCAATATATTTCATAATTCCTGTTCTTCATGTGCAACCTCCACATAACAGCTGATGATTACATGTTTTCTTACAGCTCCTCTAGTCCTACTCGGCGAATTTAGGGACAGTTTAGATTTGTGGGCATTTGAGGAACAAGACAGAAGCCTGCCCCACTCCAAAAGCAGTCAACTTTAGTCCACATACACCAGTGTCCCAGGTTTCAGGCCTAGCACTTAAACCTCTAAACTCAGAATGGTATCTCTGGGGATCAGCCAGGAGAAGAAGGGGTTTTCTCTTCCTGTTTTTCCTATGGGCTTGGACATCAGTCTAATCACATATGGCACAGTTTCTCCCAGGAGAAGTCCATTTGAACCTCACTAAACAATAATTTCTGGGTCATAGCCTTGCAGTATATCTAAGACACTCCTATCTGTTTCCTCCTACTGGTACATCATACAAACTTGCAATAAATAATCAAATAGCAGAACAATCAAGTCCTGACCCTCACTGCTTTGTACCTTGGGCTTGGAGAGGTTTATCCAAGATAAATTGGCTCATGCATTATGAGCACCTGCCAGTGCATGTATGACATTCTTCATGGAGTACACCAAGTTCTATATGATGGGGATGCCCTACAGAAGGCTGTGCTTTCCTCTCTCATTCCTCTTCTGCCTTCAAAATGAAATATAGAGCTGAAAGGCCACACAAGTCTTAATGGATGTGCCAAGCTGCATACATTACATTTTGTATCTCACTTTGGATAAGAAAGAAATAGTATCTTAAAATAAATGCTCAACACATGGTGTTTACAACCTCTTTCCTCTCTAAATTCATCATTTATATATTAATATAACTATGATATAAAATTGCCAACAAAAGAGATATAAAAGCATACTGAAGTAGTCTCTAGGAGTTCAATCTACATTTCCCATCACTCAGAGCCAGGGGCACTCAATCATTTGTTCCTGCATGTAAAAGAGGCTAACACTCAGAATGAGAATACAAAGCAGCTCTCCTTCAAAGTCCAGCCCTATTGCATACATAGCAGAGAACACCCCTTCTCCCCAACTCCACCAGCCTGACCACTGACAGAGTAGGAAACACAGGTCATGATAGGAGTTGGGGGCTTTGCAGTCACCCGGCAAAGAAATAGGGGCAGTTGTCTGTAAGATAATAAATTAAAGTTAAATCATTTACTAAAATAAGGCAAAAATAAAGATAAAAGTAAAGGTAATCTGAAACTGGCTTTGTATCAAAAAATAAGAGCAACAACATGCTGAAGAAAATAAGGAAGAAAATTGGTAGCTTTAGGTTTTTTAGTTCAAGCTTGCACCTCTATGGGAAAGGCTAGTGTCACTGAAGTGCGGCTGAGGTGTTTTCAGAATCCTTATAACTCACAGGTTGCCTCTGAGATATTCAAAATTCCTACCATTACAGTCGTTGCATCTAGAAAGTCTAGTGAAGGACTGAAGAGTCTAATACTGAGTCATTGAAGGATATAGTACAATTAAACCCTATGACAATTGATGTGAACTTTTATCTATTTTCTCTCCTAATCTCTTCATCAACCTTTTTATTTGCTTATGTCCCTTAGTTCCAGTACTTAGATTTTTATGGGGGTTATTGTAACAACCTTACAAACTGATTTCTGTTTCTGCTCTAATCCCTTGCAACTTACCTTTCACACAACTACTAGTATAAAACCCAAATCTGCTTCTATTTGTTCCCTCCCTGAAATGCTTGAAAAGCCCCTTAAGAGTAAAATCCTGCAGAGTAAAATCCAAGCAGAAGCATAAAAGCACGATATAATCTGGCTCATGCTGATCTCTTCTAACCGCTCACTCCCTCAGAACTCCTTGCAATTGCTTCAAAACACATTAGTGATTCATGCTTCTGTGTCTTCTCTCTTGAGATTTCCTGTTAGCCTGGGATACTCTTCTCCTCTTCCAAGGCTGATCAATTTTCATTCATGCTTTGAGACTCAGTCTGGGTGCCATTTCCTTTGGGAAGCCTTCTCCTGTTCCTGGGGTGAATTATATATATGCATGGCACGTTACCATAGTGTTTTTTTCTCCCTCCAACACAACTCCTCACATTGTATTACAACTGTATGTGTTATTGTCTCCATTCCCCACTACACAGTAAACAGTAGGAAAGCCATGGACTGAATCCCCAGCACCCAGTAACATAATGCTAGGAACAGAGCAGGTGTTTAATAAACATTCCTCTAATGAATCCACAAGTTGTTCCTGGGACAGATTCTACCTGGAGCATTTTCGCATATATTATGCCTTTTAACCTTTCAGCAACAAATCCAGTCCTTTCCTTTTGTATGAGAATAGTCCATTTCTTGGAGCATTCTTCAAGCATCAGGCTAAGGTACATGAGTATTATTACACCAGGCAATTGAAGGAAAGAGAGGATACTCAGATGGGAGGTGACTGATGGAAGAGGCAATAGTTAAGAAAGAGGAACGTAAAACAGAGATCTTAAGACATTATAACTTTGATGTTACAACAAAATTGTATCTCCTTATTTGAGATTTCAGATGGAAAAGGAACATGAAAGTGTATCACTGTATATTATTAACTAGGTAATATGTTCACTATTTTAGGTGCTTTTATGCATTAACTCACTTAAGCCTCCAAAAACTGCAGAATATAAGTACTCTTATTATCCTCATTTTACAGAGGAGAAAACTGAGAAACAGAGAAAGAACTAATTTGTCCAAGGTACATAGCTAGTAAGTGGCACAGTGATGATTATAAACCTGAGCAGTCTGAAACCAAGAGACCGTGCTCATAACCACTATACTATGTTCTTTCTGCCTGATGCAGTTACAGTGCAGAGGGGTAAATATTTTAACAAGTTGTAGCAGCAGCACAGATGGAAGACTGGTGGTCAAGGAAGGCATTCAAGAGGAGATGAAGAATAATCAAGTCTTAGAGGAGTAGGAATTAACAAACGGGCACAGAGTATAAGAGCATTTTAAGAAGAAGGAGTGATTGATATCTGTGGAGATGAGCAGGCTGTGGAGAAGAATCTATCATCTTGGTCTGGAATTGTATTTATGGTTGAATACCAAGGAAAAGGGGAAAGGAGAAAAAGAGGAAGACAAAAATTGACATCAGTGTGTGTTACCCAATTCCATACTCAGTAGTATTGGCCTGGGTTGCCCAACAGGGATGTGGGAGGAGTCTTCCTTAAGAAGACTACAGTCCCCCTCACATGAGGATGCTGGGCAACAAGCCTCAAATGGACAATTCCCAGAGCCAGCAAAGGACCAGGACGCATGGGAGATGCTAAATACACACTATTAAGGTAAGAAATATCCATGGAGAGACTCTTTCCAATTACCCACTCCCCAATCCCCACTTTGTTGTTTTTTTTTTTATCAGTGAGGATCACATATTCAAACACATTAAGTGATATGTTCAAATAGATTAAGTAGTATAGCTCCTTAGCAGAAAAGTTGGGACTAGAAACAAGGAAATGCAGCTTTTTTCTTGGAAGAACTGATGATATTTTAGGGAGATACAAATCAAACAAAAACATGTTGATGTCAATAACAGCACAGCATCTCAATAAATGCAAAACAAACAAACAGGTATTTCAGAATTTAAGTTCTAGATGCTGAAGGGTTGGCTGAGTAAAATTGGAAACCAGGAAACATTTCTGGAGCTGGTGAGCTTTTAACCAGGATTTTGTGAAGGGATGGACCTTGGCTGGAGGCAAAGAGGACTGGAAGAAATGAGCTCCTGAAGGGGAGACATGTCTTATGATACTATGATATGTACCAGTTTGGTGGGTTGTATGGGCAGGCAGCTTGATAGAGTGGAAAGAGCTGACATGTGGGAGTCATAAAGAACTGAGGTCAACTTGCTGACACTCATCAGCTGCAGGACCATCAGCTGTGGTTCAATTATTTGATCGCAAGTGTTCTCCTCTCTTCAACGAGGGTAGAGTTTCTCACCACTTAGTGGTTATTGTAGTTAGAGTCATTTGGTGACAGCAGCAGCAGGGATTGATATCCTTAGAACTCCTCTTTTTTACTATTCATTGAATGAGTTCACAAATGAATAAATGAGTGGATGGATTCCCGGTTAGATTTTCTTCAAGCTAAAGAACACTTCAACCCCCTCGAGCAATGGAAACATGACACTCACCAGTGCATCGTAGCATCATCAGATAAAACATACCTCACTGTCCCTAACCTCCTCTTACTAGCTTGCCTGGGAGGAGAAAGGAAAGGGGAATGGGCTTTCAAGATCACTGAGTAGTGGACTGTTTGATGATCCAAATCTAAAAAGGAAGAGACATTCCACAGATCTCAGGCACCTATCCCTAAGCTTCTGAGAAACACCCTTCTTCATCGGATCCATGGGTGGACGCACATCTAACTCTTACATCCCATACAAGGAGCGTCTAGAGTTTTACTCCTACTCAAACTACAGGGAAAGAAATCAAGCATCCACATTTAAAGTATCAAGCCATACTGTGGGATATTTTCTCAGGTCTGGGTCTGAAACACCTAAATGTTGTGCTTGTTTGTACTCTGCTATGTCAAGGAGAGTCTGAAAAGCTCCAGTCCTGGAGGAACACTAATGCCTAGTCAAAAAAAAATTAGAAAAGAGGTCTCACAGTGTAAAATATCATAAAATCTTAGGGTTGGATGGGACCTTGTGGCCACCCCTGTTAAGGGTTTTCAGACTCTGTGATTTTAAGAACTAGTAGAATTACAAAAAGCAAAATAAATAAAAACAGAAATAAGAATTTGACGTAAGAAGACTGTATTAGCTTCCTAGGGCTGCTGTAACAATTGACCACAAGCTAGGAGGCTGAATGGAAATTTACTGTCTCACAGCCCCAGAGGCTGGAAGTTTGAGATCAAGGAGTCAGTATGGCTCGTCTCTACGGAGGACTGGGAGGGATAATCTGTTCCATGCTTCTCTTAGCTTCTGGCAGTTTTCTGGCATTCTTAGGCATTTCTTGGCCTGTAGATGGCATTATCCCTGTGTGTTCACATCATCTTCCTCTTTGTATACATTTGTCTCTATGTCCAAATTTGATATGGACACCAGTCTTGAATTAAGGCCCACCCTAATATCCTCCTCTAAACTTGATCATTTGCAAAACCACTATTTCCAAATAAGGCCATATTCATAGATACTAGGATTAGGACTTCAATATCTGTTGTGGGAACACAAGTTAACTCTTAACAGTAGCCAACTAGTAATTGAATTAAGTAAGGACGTTTTTTAAAAAGAGAAAAAACATGCATCCTACTATCTTCATTATTTTGAAGAAAAGATATTTTAACTCCTAAAATTTTAGGAATGTTATCATTTCACTGCAAAGGGCAGTCTTTCCCAGAAAGAGTAGCTGGAATGTTACACCAAACAACATGCACATATGCAATGCAGCGCTCTTCTTCCTAATCTCACTCCAGGTTGTCAGAGACATTGCCACCGACCACTAGGGATCTGTGAAAAACTTTTCTTTGGTCCTCCTGGTTTAGTACAACTGCTTGTCCACTGCTTAAACCTCTTTTGCAACCACTTTAGCCTGAGCTTTGAAACTATAGTTCTTATATGTGATAACAGATACAATCAAAGCAAGAGCTTATGCTGTTACCTTAACATCACACTTCTGTACCTAAAATTATGTCAGACCAAATTCATTTCCTGTTCTCTGAAATTTCTTCAGCAAGTACGCTATGGGTTGTTTCTGTGAAACAAAAACTTGTTTTTGTGAAATCTCACATCAGGGACTGAGCCAAGCATTCTGAAACTTTTGTATTTCTTTTTATATTTTGCAGCATCTGGAGTCTGAATTTCAGCTCTGTGTCTGTTCACTTGGTTTACAAAGTGATGCTGATTTCATCAGCCCTTACACTGGATTTTATGTAAATGATTTTATAGTTGTTTATCATGAGAAGTAACCACTATTCAAAGGCAATGAGTAATCATAGGCAGCCACTTAAATTTTGGGACTACTTCTCTCTTATTTGTGGCCAAAGACAAGTTTCCTCAAGCTGGCAGAATACTAACCACATGAAGCTTGGATTGTTTGAGTTGCTATTCATGACCAGCAACTGACTTTGCCTTATAAATGTCCAGAAAGCCTGATACACACAGAGTGTGGACTATCACTTGTCAAACATTTTGAGAAAATAAGAAAAGAATGAGTAAAAATTGTGGCTTATACATTATTTGTAATTTCTCCTATTTGTCATTTATTTTGTGAAATGCTAATGCTCTGGCTCCTGGTGCTGGGGGGACCTCAGTATTGAGATGTCAATAATCAATTGAGATCAATAATCAATCGAGAGTCATTTGGTGACAGCAAAGATTGATATCCTTAGAACTCTGTTATATTTGGATCATCAAACAGCCCACCACTCAGTGAAATGTCAAGAGAAAACCTTTGAGAGAAAACTAAGGGAATACTAAGAAAGTCATGCTGTAAGTGAAAAGATTGGATTGTGGTGTCAGATATAGGTGGTTTAACCCCCCACCTTTGCCATTCAGCATTGTGTGATTTCAGGCACAATACTTAAAATCCCTGAGTGTTAGTTTTATCTCCTATACAATGGAATTAACATCTACTCCTTAAGACTGTTACAAGGATTCACATATCTCTACTGGAGACAGTAGTGGGATGAGTTGGGGGAGGACTTTCAAGAAGCAAACAGTAAACTAAATATACTTTTGCCTAAGGGTGAGGCTTGATCAAATTCCACAGGAATTGTTATCCATAATAGCACTTCATTAAAATATTCTGATTTTCTTCCATGAGTTGAATAACTATGTAACATCCTTTTTGGGAAAAAAAATGAGTTTGCCTTCAACAAGAGTAGAAGAAAATCAAATACACTTCACATCAGACAACCAGAGTGTTCTGAAATATAATAAACTATTCAAGGTCATGTAGAAAACTAGGCATTCAATGTAGTTTTCTGGCAGACTTGCAGGCTCAAAATGCTATTTGCTAGTTAACAGAGTTAAACTGATGATTGTCATAAAACTTCATAAGAAAACAAATTTATCAGGCACTTTTTTTTGTTTTTTTTGTTTTTTTTGAGATGAGGTTTTGCTCTTGTTGCCCAGGCTGGAGTGCAATGGCGCGATCTAGGCTCACTACAACCTCCGCCCACCAGGTTCAAGCGATTCTCCTGCCTCAGCCTCCCAAGTAGCTGGGATTACAGGTGCCCACCACCATGCCTGGCTAATATTTTGTATTTTTAGTAGAGATGGGGTTTCACCATGTTGGCCAGGCTGGTCTCGAAATCCTGACCTTAGGTGATCCACCCACCTTGGTCTCCCAAAGAGCTGGGATTACCGGGGTGAGCCACCACACTCCACCTATCAGGCACTCTAAAAGATTATTTTTCATTCTGACCAAAAGCAAAATGTGGTTCTTGACATTTAATAATTATTTTGTAATAAGGTTGTTACATATAGATTAAATTTTTTATTTTATTTTTAATAAATATTGTTAGATTTCAGAAAATGTTGAATGGGGTATGGAGGATATAGAAGATGTAATTAAAATATCAAGGAAGCAACCAACACATGAATTTTCTCTGTTGCTTTTATTCTTAGCATCAATAGACTTTGGAACATTTGGATAATTTCATCTTGGCAGTAGTTTTCAAAGGAATTTGAAAACTATAAATTCCCAGAAAAATTCATGAGTAAAAGTTGTGGCTTAAGTATTATTTGTAATTTCTGACTGACTATATTGTTTGTATTTCCCTGACTTTTCAGGGAAGAGTTCTTACTCATGTAAAAGGCATTTCACATTTCTGCATGAACACTCACATACAAACTTAAAAGCTAGAATTTAACTTAAACAGTGGTTTGTCTGTGATCTTGTCACCTACTTGGATAAGGTGGATGCTGGGGAAAGTCTTGGTGAGGTAGCCTCCTCAGGAATCACAAGGAAAGACATGCAGAAGAAAGACCCTACTACCATTCCCAGCACATTGGCTTTGTCCTGATGTCTTTCTCCACGCCACAGTCCTATAGCTGAAACAAGAGGCAGTGTCCCATGGCAGGAGGCGGCAGGAGGCAGCAGGCTGTTGCAGAATTAAATCCAAGCACTGGCACTTAGCTGCATGACTTTAGGCAAGTGTCTCAGACTCTTTAAGCATCAGCTTCTCATCTGTACCATGGAGATATCAGTATCTACCCCACATGGATTATTAGAAAATTAGGCTTGGTGGTATAAGGTGCCTGGCACATAATGGGTAAATTACCAGCTTCTAACCTCAAACCACACAGTTACTGCATACTGCATGAGGAGAACGAGGATCTGAGAAAAGCTGATAAACTAGATTCCACTTATTCCTTGCTTAGTTCTAGTTTGTACTCAATAGTAATGAAACATTTTTTTTAGCTGGACACTTCTGCTTTCCAAGAGGCAATCACCTACTCACAGAAAGCACATAGATCCGATATTATTTAATATGTATTACAGGATCTGCTGTAGATGCAGTATTATTTTATGTGCTAGGAAGATATGAAGGTGAAGTAAGAACTGCTTCTACTGTTTTTTTTTTTTTTTTTTTTTTGAGACGGAGTCTTGCTCTGTCACCCAGGCTGGAGTGCAATGGCACAATCTTGGCTCACTGCAACCTCCGCCTCCTGGGTTCAAGCGATTCTCCTGCCTCAGCCTCCCGAGTAGCTGAGACTACAAGCATGCGCCACCACACCCGGCTAACTTTTGTATTTTTAGTAGAGACAGGGTCTCACCATGTTGGCCAGGCTGGTCTCAAACTCCTGACCTCAAATGATCCACCCACTTCAGTCTCCCAAAGTGCTGGGATTACAGGTGTGAGCCACCTCCTAAGGAGGTTACAGTTTGTAGAGGAAGAAGACAGAGGATGAGGACATGAACAGTTTTTCTGTATATGCTTCTCATTTGACACTGGTCATACCTGGTGCCAGCTGTGTTAAATACATGTCAACAGATGGCAGTCACCATTTACTATTCATTCTGTGCCAGGCACTGTGCTGAGCACTTTGAACACCTTATCTTGTTTAAACCTTAGAAGGAACCTGTGAGGTAGGGTTTTCTCCAACATTTGACATGAGGAAACTCAGGCTCAGAGACTTTAAAGAATATGCCCCCAAAGCAACAGCTCATAAGTGATAGAATTGGGTTTGAAATGCAGGTCTGTCTTCCTCCAAAGCATTTTTTTCCCCTGAAACTCCATATTTTACAACCTCACCTCTGCGTATCTTTCACAAGAGGTTACATAATAGGTGTCCCAAAGTATTTATTCCTAGATAATTATAAAGAGGTAAGTAGCTGGTCTAGGAAGCCCTTTCAACATTAACTCAGCCCTGCTATGGATTTCCCCTTTCAGCTGAGTGAGATTTCATAGTAAAGATTTTGTTTCCGTATAGCATTACTACTTCGAAGTGCAATTTCAAATGTCTTTTCCTAAGACTCGTGGCACATGTCTCTCTTACGGGGTTTTCCATATTATATAAAGCATTTGTTAGGACCTTTTAAGATCTCCATCAATGATCTTAAATTGGCATAATTTTGTAGTCTTTCCTTCCTTATCTTATGACTAAGATTACAAGAAAGTCCATGCTATTTTTATGATTGTTGTTAGAGAAGAATGCTATGCAAGTCTACAAGCTCTAAAACAAGCAGACTGTATCAAGAACACAGTTCCTGCCCTAGAGGGTGTCTGATCTAAAACTACAAATGGGTGTATTATATGACACTGACCATTTCCATACCCTTGGGGCAGCAGTAAAGATCGTTTGATGTCCTCCTATTTTAAAAATGGAGAAATTTTTCTTTTCTTTTTCTTAAGATAGACTTTTATCAATTATAGTGAATGAGGGAGAGAATAGAGTAGCAAGAACTGAGAAACAGAGCAGTGTTAGAAGTGTTGAGCCTTTAAAATTCATTGAAATGTTTCTAGCTGCTTTATTAATATCTAACTGTAGGTCTGAGGGTGGCATCTGCAGTTGGTGTGTTTATATCAAATGGGAATTCAGGAAATGCATTCCAAAATCAAATAGAAATAACTTGGAAACTATTGTGTCTTTATTTTTTCATTAAACAATCCTTAATTGAGTGCCCGTGTAATGAATGTTAGTCCCCGCGCTGGAAGCTCATGGTCTAAGGCCAGGGACAACAAAGGCACTGCAGGTTGACCCAGAATGGGATGACTTTTATGACAGTGGAATTGAAGGTTATACTTGAAATCCAAAGGAGTGTCACTTAACACAGCCAGGTAGTGTGTGAGTCAGGAAAACCCAGCCTGGAGAAGGTGAAGCAGAGTTTTGCAAGTTGAGTAAAAGCAACTGCACTCAAGAATCAGGTTCCAGAGAGGACAGCATGTCAATAGGTATGGAGAAAGTAAGAGGGCTTATTATGTTTAAGGTACTTAAGGAACAAAACAAAAATTCCTATGAATATATAACTGGGTGCTCCTGCAGGTAACTCTAGAGATAAAACCAGAAGGAAAAACCATAGCAGTATCTTGAAGCGCTTTTTATGCCAGCCTAAGGAGTTTGGACTTTGTCCTAAGAAGAGTGATTAAAAGGGTTTTCATATAAACATGATAAAAAACAATTTATCTCATAGTACCATGAAGGATAGGTCAGGGAGGACTGTGTGTGAGAACAGGCTGTTACAGTAAGAAAACATAGTGTCTGTGGAGATAAATATTTAAATGCTAAAACTGATAAGACAAAGTAACTGGTTAGGATAAGATTAGACAAACCATGGCAGCTGAGTGGATGATTATGCCATTTACCAAGATAACGTACACAAGAGAGAATTTGGAAGGGGTGATACTTACAGTAGATTGTAGCATAAGTTAATGGACCAGTATTTTGTATTAGAGTTGTTTTGATGTCCACTTTTTTTTTTTTTTAATCATCCTCCACTAGTTTCCAGGGGTTAGAAGATAGATTTGGGGGTCATTTCAAATTTCACGTCACTTACTGGCTTTCTGATCTTAAGAGGACCACTTAATTCTATAAGCCTCAGTGCTCTCAGTGGCAAAATGGTAAGAATACTTATGTTACAGGGGTGTCAGAAATAAGGGTTAAAAGAGAAAATGAATATAGAGTCCTGAAACAAAATGCGTGTTGTTAAATAAATGGCAGTTTTTATTATTACTTTTGTTGTTGTCTGTTGAATGCTCACTGAGTGGAGGGTCTATGCTTCCTTCACTCTGTTGTTTCTGCAGGACCTTGTCTAGTGGTCTGTGTATAAAAGACTAAGCTGTAATCATTGAATTGAGCTGAACTGAAGTGGTGCAACATGGAAACGCCAAATGAAGTTGCTGAAAGACATGAAGCATTTATGCATGTTTCATGTACTTTAGTTAAATAAGTCACCCAGAAAGAGTCAAGAGTAACATTTGGAGATGAAGGACAGGAAAAGAGCAATGATACTAATGAAGTAAGATGGAAAGTGGCTCCTAACAGTGGAAAACAGTAAATTGACCCAAGGGAAGAAGCCTAAGAACAAATCCTCACAGACACGTGGGGCCTTCAAGAGAAGTCAGAGATCTGATGGTTCTCCTTAGCTCAAGGTTTTACCGAGATGTTGTATCAGCAATTATCTAACATATTGATCACTGCAAGAAGAAAACTATAGATCATAAGCCATATGAAAAGAATTAAACACTATCCTAGTATAGAAACCTAATCTGAACATTGATGTATTGTCCAATTGTCATCACGATTCTTATTTTATTTTTCTTTTGGTCATTTAATTTTCTCTGAATGTGAGTCACGTTAATATTTATATGTAATTTTAGGTTGCCTTTGCATTTTATACTAAATTTGTCCAACAGATAAATAAAAATTATATTTATCATTAACATAAATTAAATAAAATATAAGCCAACAAAAACACAGCACAATCTTTTTTTTTTTTTTTTTTTTTTTTTTTAGACAGAGTCTGGCTCTGTTGCCCAGGCTGGAGTGCAGTGGCACGATCTCAGCTCACTGCAAGCTCCGCCTCCCGGGTTCACGCCATTCTCCTGCCTCAGCCTCCCTAGTAGCTGGGACTACAGGCACCCACCACCACGACCGGGTAATTTTTTGTATTTTTAGTAGAGACGGGGTTTCACCGTATTAGCCAGGATGGTCTTGATCTGACCTTGCAATCCGCCCCCCTCGGCCTCCCAACAGAGCACGATCTTAAGTGGAAATCCAACTGAGGTACTGGTACTGGATTTAAATTTGAGGGGTTAATTTGCCCGTCCCTAAATAGCTAGTTAGCATATATCTAGGTATAGTAGATAAATCTAAGCCATTGGGGCATGAAAAGGGGGGAAATCTTTAACACCACATACATTCAGCTGTTCTTATGCACTTTCTTTTTTAAAAAACCTACTACACTCCTGCTGTGCGCTATGGCCCACCCTATCTCGGGGCTGCTGCAAATTGCTACGCACATTATTCATACCAGCAGGGTGCCAAGCAGAGGAGAGGGAAGGTGAATCCCAAAGAAACAAGCATCTTTTTCTAATTTGCATAAATCTATGGTAAACAACAGCACAACTACATCCTATGCCCCACAGTCTTTTCCATCAGAAAAAAAAAAAGATCCCCAAATTCACAAACCAAAGCCTAGTTTCTTAGCATAGATTGTGCTTTTTTTCACATCTCAGATGAATTTAAAAGCCTGAGATGGGATGGAGAACAGGGAGACGTAGGTTAAAGGGAACATAGTTGCTATTATGTAGGATAAATAAGTCTAGAGATCTAAATTACAGCATGAAGACTATGGTTAATGATATCGTATACTGGAAATTTGCTAAGACAGATCTTAGGTGCTCTTAACACACACACACACAAAGATAACTATGTGAAATGATAGATACATTAATTTGCTTGAATGTAGTAATTTTACTATGCAAATGTATATCAAAACATGTTGTATACCTTAAGTACATACAATTTTTAAAATGCCTGGGAGGCTGAAAAAAATAGGATCTACATAGATACATTTTGATGTTCCTGAACTTCCCTAACCCTCTCTTTAATTGTCTCTAGAAGCCTATTATTTATCCTTTAAATGGTGGTTTTTCAGAGTCTTTGGATCTGCCCGAATTCATAAAAGGCCATCACTTTGATGCCCCTTCATGATTGTGAGGTGCCTATTGCAACACGACCATGACTGCTACTTCTGCTAGGAGGGCTTGTTGGGGCTGTTCTCTGCTCCTGGAAACTCAGCTTAGAGAAAGGCCAGGAGAAATCTTGCTAGTGTACGTTGTATTCTTATGCTGATTTTCAAATAGTCAACTCCCACAGCTTTGCACGCTTTAACACCAAAATGAAAGACAGAAACAGTGTTATTGCTTCCTTGCTCTCCAGTCAGGAACAAACACAGATGAAGCTGCCTTTACCCATACCTATTTTGAGTTACTCAGAAAGATCTAAATAGAATCTTATATCCAAACATAATGGAAGAAAGAAAATAGTTTTCTACTTTTTGCTCTTGTTTGTATTCTGGTCTACAGTTTGTGTCTGAATATGAGTTTTGGAATATTATGAAACAGCATAACCACTCAGCTAGAAAATAACAGCTAGTATAAATCAGCCAGCTCACAAGCAAAACAGATTTTTAAAATCTGCTTTATATTCTCTAATGCACCACAGAGAAGATGTCAGGAATTTGAAATTTAAATACAGAGAAAAATTATTTAGAGACTTTGTTGAAAAATAAGTATAGACAGGAGCAATAAACAAATCTATCATATCGGAACCTAGAATTGCACTGCAAGGAAGCAAATTTCAGTTATTTCCCATGCCATAAAAAATATCAAATACTATAGATTTAGAAACCTGAGCCTTCCTCATGCCACCAAAAATGGGGGATGCAGGAATGTTACCAATAGGACAAATTACACACATTTGGGTTGAAAGAAAAGAAAGAACTGTAATAAGCATAACCAGCAACATGCAGAAAATCAGCAAAAGAGCTTGGAGATCAAAGCAGACCATAACCTAAAGCTAAAGCCTTTTACAGACTATACCAAGTCATGCATGAAAAGTGCCAGGAAGGAAAATATTTACTAAATTCTCCACTTAGTCCCTTTGAGATAGCAGTATTCTGTAGAATTTCAATGGAAGTGCAACAAGATCCGAAGTGTTATTAGAGTCCATATAAATGTCCTTTCCCCTCTCACTGGTCTCAAGCCCTCACCATTAGTACTTTGAAGGGCTCTTAACCCCACTCAGTAAGGTTTTTCTTCATGGCCAAAGGAAAAATATAGACTTCTCTTCCACGACTTCCAGATGTTTCATTATTGGTCTCAAACTGAAACTGAAGTTTCATCTTCAGGACCCTCCCTCTCACATCCCCTATGTTGCAACTTATCTGTCTCTAGTGTTAACTTATTCTTCCTTCGAAGCAATAAGAAGTATTTAAGAACTGGGTCAATAGGGTCAAACAAATTTTGATCCAAGGACCAGCTCCACCATATACCAACAGTATGACCTTGGCAAGCCATTTCATTCATTCACTCATGAATTCAACCATATTTATTGAGCATCCAGTGTGTGCTGGGATCTGTGCTTAGCGTTGGAGATAAAGAACAGTACAAAAACTCCTGTCCTCATGAGACCCTTATTCTAGTTAGGGGAGATAGAAAATGTCTAATAATTGCCATGATGAAAACTAAAGCAGAGTAAAGATGCAGAGAGTGATGGGGGAGTGGAGAGAAGAGAGAAAGGAGAGAGGTTGTGCTTTTGACAGGTTGATCAAGGAAAGCTTTTCTGATAAGATGACATTTACATGGAAACCTGAATGAACGAGGAAGTGAGTCTTGTGGTATCGGGGAGATGGTGTCCCAGGCAGAGGGATGATGAGTTTGTGGTCCAATGATTTCAGTCTCTTCTTTAGGAACTACTCCCCATTGGTATTGTATCCCTGTTTTGGTCAGTTTGGGAAGCTATAACAAGATATCACAGACTAAGTGGCTTAAACAACAGAAATTTGTTTCACACAGTTCTGGAGGCTGGCAAGTTCAGGATCAGGGTGCCAGCAGATTTGGTGTCTGGTGAGTCCCTCTTTTTGGTTTGCAGATGTCAGTCTTCTCATTGTATCCTCAAATGGTGGAGAAAACAGAGAAAGGAAGCCAACTCTCTCTTGTCTCTTCTTAAAAGGGCATTAATCCCATTATGTGGGTCCCACCTTCATGACCCACCTTCATGACCTCCCAAAGCTCTATCTCCAAATATCATCACACTGGAGATTAGGGTTTCAACATATGAATTTGGTGGGTAGGTATGGGGGAGACAAATATGCAGTCTTTAGCAATCTCTGATCACATGAAGCTGTTGTGAAGATCATATGTGGTTTATTAGTATAAAAGCGCTTAGGGCCATTATTGGAGCATAAGAAATGGTCACAAAAAGACAGTATTATTTTTTCTATCAGGTTCAGCAAGAATATCCCCTTTGAAAGCTCCTTTGCCATATGCTTCCTCCCATCCTCATTGCCAGCATTATTCCCCTCTCCATTTGTTTTGCATGGCATGTTGTACACTGTACAATATGTAAACTGTACAACACTGTACAACATGTAAACACTGTAATAGCATTTATCATATTGTATATCTTTATTCTTTTCTTTTCCCTTTTTTTTTGTTCCCTCAGTTAGACTGTGAGCTGGATGAAGGGAGTGACTGCACCTTACTCTTGGGCCCTCAGAGCCTAGCACAGTGCCTGACGCATTAAAGTTTCTAAATTCATACTTGTTGAATGAATAAATGAATGAGCTTAAAACACTTCTTGTTCCACGAAGTTTTTAAACTTACTCTCATCTCTATCTCCATTTACATTTTGTATCAGTCATATTACATAATACATGTATCACTTAACCCGTATTATTTTGTATGCAAAATTTTTTGCATCTATATCTTGTTTCCAACTAGATCATAAAGTCTTATGGAACAGAAATGGTATATTTTATTCTTTGTATCCTTCTTAGAGTGTTATGTACATACATGGGTTAATTATCATTGTACTGTTAAAAGCTTAATGAATAAATGCACAGATGGACTTAAAAGCCATCTGATGGAGTATTACACTTTGTTTATAGATGGAGTGAGTAATGATGTTAGAATATGACTACTATTGCTTCAGAGCAACCACAGAGAACCTCCAAAGTCCAACCCAGAGAAGCTTTAGAATGCTCTCATAATGAAGTGGAGCAATAAAAAATCTCAATATTATTTCAAAACTCAGAATTTATTCCTGGTCACTAAAAGAAGTAAAAAGAGTCTAACTCTTCAGAATGAGACAAATTTTGGCTCTTGTGTTTTCAGGAAAATGATCTTGGAATAGTTAGACAAAGTACCAAAAATATACAGAATTCAATGGGATGTGATTTTAGTATCTAGAAGAGTTGTGTTCCAAATAAAGGAAGCATACAACAAATATAGAGGATTCCCCTCATGCTCCTATTTGTGATAATCTAGAAACATGATGGAGTTCTTTTACATAGAAAGACACCTAAATATCTCAGCCAGAAAATGATGCAAAATTCTATAGCAGCCTGTATGTGGTTTCCAATCTCTGTAAGTGGACAGAATTCTACATGTATCCACTGAATTTAAGGGGCACGGATGATAAGATCACCCCAGTTAGAGAGTGTATTAATTTTCTATTGCTTCCTAACAAATCACCACAAATGTAGTGATGTAAAGCAACACAGATCTACTATCTCACAATTTCTCTGTGGGAATCTGGGTATGCATTAGCTTGGTCTCCAGCTCAGGGTCTCATTAGGCTGAAATCAAAGTGTCAGCCAGGGCTGTGGTCTCAATTGAGGCTTGAGATCATCTTCTAAGTCAGCAGGAAAGTGGTGATGCTGCTGCTGCTGTTGCTCCTGCTTGTCTCTTTTGTCTCTTTTAAGGTTTTACCAGATTAAGTCAAACCCTCCCAGGAAAGTTTCCTTTTTAATTAACTCAAAATCAATTGACTAGCAGACTTGATTGCATCTGGAAAATACCTTTGGCAATATAATGTAACATAATCATGGGAGTTATAACCCATGATATTCCCAGCTTCTGATCACACTCCAGGGGAGATGATCACATAGCTCGTGTATACCAGGGGGTGGATATCTTGGAGGTTATCAGAATTTTGTCTAATTCAGAGGGCACTGAGACAGATAAATAAGAATCAGGGTGTCCCAAACAACAGCATTACACCTAAGTGTCTCAAAATTACTTAGGATGGTAAAATTACTGGGGATGATATAATTGTGTTCTGATCCTTTTGTTTTTTCTTTTTTTTTTTTTTTTTTGAAATGGAGTCTTGCTTTGTCGCCCAGGTTGGAATGTAGTGGAACAATTTCTGTTCGCTGCAACCTTCACCTCCTGGGTTCAAATGATTCTCCTGCCTCAGCCTCCCAAGTAGCTGGAATTGCAGGCATGCACCAAAATGGCTGGCTAATTTTTGCATTTTTAGTAGAGACGAGGTTTCACCATGTTTGCCAGGCTGGTCTTGACCACCTGACCTCAAGTAACCCACCCACCTTGGCCTCCCAACGTGCTGGGATTAGAGGTATGAGCCAATGTGCCTGGCCATGTTCTGATCTTTTAATGATGGCAACATTTAGTATTATAGAGCATGAAAATGTCAAAGTCACAACTCTAAAATGTTTTTATTTAGAAATATGTGCCTATTAGAATTTTAGTTACTAGTATTATTTAAGAAAATCGGACTTTTTATAATAACAGGTCAACATTGTAATTCCAAGCTAAAATGAGTGAGTAATTGCTTTAGGCTTGTAATTTCAGATTAAAATCTTACTTGGAACATTTAAGAGAACTTCAGATTCATCACATCTATAAATTTAATTTATTAGGATTATAAGAGTGACTTAAGTTCTTGGGAAGTTTCTTAAGTTGCCTAACTGGTATACTTAAAAAGAAAATAAAAATATATTACACTAATAAATGTGCTTAAATATTTAAGGAATTTAATTAAGTAGTGAAATCTTCCTTCAAAGTAATTATAAAATTTGCTATATTTATGAATGTATTAATAAGATTTATAAACTAACATAAAACCTTAAGAACAAGAGTTTAAATAAATTGAACACTAATTTTGCACCAAAGTTATGTTAAATAGGTTTTTTTCTAGGCATAAAAACTGCCCTCAGGAACATAAAAATACTCACGTTCAACAAGTTTCAACTGTGCTATTTTGTATGACCTTTGTCAAGTTACTTAACTTCTCTTAGCTTCAGTTTCCTCATCTACAAAATGGGTATCATCATATTAACTTTTAGGGTTCCTGGAAGGGTTGAGATATTTTGCATAAAGTGGTTGGAACATGTAAGGCCCTCAATAATGAGAACTCAAAGAAAAAGAGATTAGAGAGCCCAAGATGATAGATTAGAAGCCACTCAGGTGTGCTGCTCTCAGAGAGGGAACAAAAGGGCTAGTGAACACTGACCCTGCAGGCCAAACATCTGAGAAACCACACTGGGATCCATCAAGGCAGCAGGGGGCACATAGCAGAGAAAAGCAAAGCTGGACACCAGCCTATCTTGGCTTAGTGTGAAACCAGGAGAACCTCTCCCACATAGTAGAGGGTGAGTGAGTGAGAGCCCCCTAGAAGATTCGCACTCTCCACAGGGACCAGTGCAAGACCGGGAATGGGAGAATCCCTCTGGCCCCCCACACTCCCATCTGTGATAATAAAATGAGGTAGAGAGCCACCTGGTCATTTTGCGGAGGCAACTCTTGAGTCCAAGAGGGTCTCTACAAGCCTTTGGCCCCAAAGCAGACCAGCACTGGCACCATAGCTCCAATAGAGGCCACAGATGCAGTGTCTGGGAGAAATAAGATTGATCTATCCTCACCTCATTGGACAGTACCAGCTTCCAGCCCAGTGGTGCTGCTTCTTCCTGAACTTGGCCAGCAGCCATAGCCTCCTGCTGTCCCAGGAAGCACCCAGATAGCAGAACAAGCAATCCCACCCACCTCCACCACTGAACCAGGTGGAGAAAGCCTGCTAGAGCTTCCAGCCCAACAGTCCCACTTCCGCGTAAACTCAGCCAAGGGTGCAGCATTCTGTTGTCCTGAGAAATACCCAGACAGTAGGGTGGGTGACACCACACACCCATGCCAGTGGTAGCCAAGGGGGGCAATGCCTGCTAGATCTTCAAGCCCAGAAAACCCTCTTCTGCCTGAACTCAGATAGCAGGCAAAGCCTTCCATCGTCCTGAGAAACACTGAGATGGCAAGATGGGTGACCCTACGAATCTGTAACACTGGAAGCCAAGTGGGTAATGCTTGCCAGAGTTTCCAATTCAGAGGTTCCACTTCTGTCTAAATTTGTTGGGGGTGCAGCTTCCTGTTGCCCTGGAAACACCCAGATGGCAGGGTGGGCAACCCCACCTACCCCTGCCTCTCATAGCAAGATAGGCCACACCTGCTAGAGCTTCCAGCTCAGTGGTTCTGCTTTTGCCTAAACTCTGTAGACAGATGCAACGTTGTGTTTCCCTGAGAAACACTCAAACAACATATTAGGGCCAACCCAGCAAGGAAATGGCTTGTCTGCTAACTGCATACTCTGCCTAAGGAAGTCCTGTGGACGAGAACACCCAACAAAAGAAACACAGTCATAGAGACAGTAATTGGAGGGGTCTCTTCTAAGACCCAGGAGCAGACTATAATTGAAGCCAATTGTCTAATCTCACCAAGAACCACAGTCAAACCCTCAAGGGCACCAAAAAAGGTAAAAGCAAAAAGCCCATCCAAAGGACTGCAACTTTAAAGACTGAAGAAACATCAGCCCACATTGATGAGGAAAAAACAGTGCAAGAACCCTGACAACAGCAACAAAAAAAGGCAAAAATGTCTTCTTACTTCCAAATGACCACACTAGTTCCCCAGCAAAGGTGGTTAACCAGGCTGCAGTGACCGAAATGTCAGAACTAGCATTCAGAATATGGATAGAAATGAAGATCATTGATATTCAGAATAAAATTGTATCCTAATCCATGAAATCTAAATAAAATAATAAAACAATACAAGAGATGAAATATAAAATGGCCATTTTAAGAAAGAATCAAACTGAACTAATAAGAGTTGAAAAACTCACTTTAAGAATTTCATAATACAACAAGTATTAACAGCAGAATCAACCAAGCTGAGGAAAGAATCTCAGAGCTTGAGAGATTGCTTCTCTGAAATAACTCCATCAGACAAAAATAAAGCAAAAACCATAAAGAATGGATAAAACCTCTGAGAAATATGGGATTATGTAAAGATACCAAGAGATCAAATCTATAATTCATTGGCATCCCAAGGAAAGGGAGAGAAAGCAAGCAACTTGGAAAACATATTTGAGGTTATCATCCATAAAATTTTTCCAAGTCTCACTAGAGAGGCCAACATTTAAATCCAGGAAATGCAGAGAACCCCTGAAAGACACTATGCAAGACAACCATCCCCAAGACACATAGTCATCAGATTCTCCAACGCTGAAATGAAGGAAAAAATGTTAAAGGCAGCTAGAGAGAAGGGGCAGGTCACCTACAAAGGGAATCCCATCAAGCTAACAGTGGAACTTTCAGCAGAAACTCTACAAGCCAGAAGAGACTTGGGGGTCTATATTCAGAATTCTTTTTTTTTTTTTTTTTTTTGGACAGAGTCTTGCTCTTTCACTCAGGCTGGAGTGAAGTGGCGCGATCTCAGCTCTCTGCAACCTCCACCTCCTGGGTTCAAAAGATTCTCCTGCCTCAGCCTCCTGAATAGCCGGGATTACAGGTGCCCAGCAGCATGCCTGGCTAATTTTTTTATTTTTAGTAGAGACGAGGTTTCACCATGTTGGCTAGGCTGGTCTCGAACTCTTGACCCCAGGTGATTCACCCACCTCACGCTAGGGTTACAGGCATGAGCTACCTCTCCCAACCTCAGCATTCTTGAAAAAAAAAAAAAAAGAAATTCCAACCAAGAATTTCATATCTAGCCAAACTAAGTTTCAAAAGCAAAGGAGAAATAATATCATTTTCAGACAAGCAAATGCTAAGGGAATTTGTTACTGCCTTGCACTGTCACTAAAGGAGTACTAAATATGGAAAGGAAAGACTGTTACCAGCCATCACAAAAGCACACTTGAGTATATAAGCCATTGACACTATAAAGCAACCACACAATCAAGTCTGCATAATAACCAGCTAACAATATGATTACAGGATGAAACCTACACATATCAATTTTTTTTTTTTTTTTTTTTTTTGAGAGGGAGTCTCACTGTCGCCAGGCTGGAGTGCAGTGGTGCAATCTTGGCTCACTTCAACTTCTGCCTCCCAGGTTCAAGTATTCTCCTGCCTTAGCCTTCCAAGTAGCTGGGACTACAGGTGTGCACCACCACACCCAGCTAATTTTTGTATTTTTAGTAGAGACAAGGTTCCTCCATGTTGACCAGGATGGTCTTGATTTCTTGACCTCATGATCTGCCCGTTCGGCCTCCCAAAGTGCTGGGATTGCAAATGTGAGCTACTGCGCCTGGCCACACATATCAATATTAACCTTAAATGCAAACAGAATAAATACCTCAATTAAAAGGCACAGAGTGGCAAGTTGAATAAGAAAGCAAAACCCAATTATATGCTGTCTTCAAGAGATCCATCTCACAGAGAACGACACCCATAGATTCAAAGTAAAGGAACAGAGAATAATTTACCAAGCAAATGGAAAACAGAAAATAGCAGGGGTAACTATTTTAATTTCAGAAAAAAGAGACATTAAACCAACAATGATCAAAAAACAAAGAGGGAGGCTAGACGTGGTGTCTCACCCCTATAATCCCAGCACTTTAGGAGGCCAAGGTGGGAGGATCATTAGAGTTTGGGAGTTCGACACCAGCCTAGCCAACATGGTAAAACTCCATCTGTACTAAAAATACAAAATTTAGCCAGGTGCTGTGGCTTACACTTGTAATCCCAGCTACTCAGGAAACTGAGGCATAAGAATAGCTTGAACCTGGGAGGTAGAGGTTGCAGTGAGCTGAGATCATGCCACTGCACTCCAGCCTAGGTGACAGAGTGAGAGTCTGTCTCAAAACAAAAGAAAACAAAACAAAAAAAGAAGGACAGAAGGGCATTACATAATTATAAAGTGTTTAATCCAACAAGAAGATCTTAGTATCCTACGTATATATCCACCCAACACAGGTGTACCCAAATTCATAAAGCAAGTACTTACAGACCTATGAAGAGATTTAGATAACCACACAACAATACTAGGAAATTTTAACACCCCATGGCTATATTAACCATATCATTGAGGCAAAAATACTAACCAAGATATTCAAGATGTGGACGCAACATTTGATCAAATGGACTGAACAGACATCTACAGAACACTCTACCCCAAAACAGAATATACATTCTTCCTATCTGCACATAGCACATACTCTAAAATCAACCATTCAATAGGACATAAAGCAATTCTCAGCAAACTAAAAAACAAACAGAAATCATACCAACCACACTCATGGACTACAGCACAATAAAAATAGAAATCAATACTAAGAAAATCACTCAAAACAATACAATTTTATGGAAATTAAACAACCTGCTTCGGAATGACTTTTGTGTAAATAATGAAAGGAAGGTAGAGATTAAGAAATTCTTTGAAAGTAATAAGAACAAAGAAACAAAATACATAACTAAGGAAGTGTTAAGGGGGAAGTTTATGGCATTAAACACTCATATAAAAATGTTAGAAAGATCTCAAATTAATAACTACGATCACAATTAGAGAAACTAGAGAAACAAGAGCAAACCAATCCCAAATCCAGCAAAGGACAAGAAATTACCAAAATTAGAGCAAAATAAAAGGAAATTGAGATGCAAAATAAAATACACAAAAGATCAATGACTCCAGGAGTTGGACTTTTGAAAAAATCATTAAGATAGACCATGAGCTAGACTAATAAAGAAAAAAGGAAAGAAGATTCGAATAAACATAAACAGAAATGACCAGGGGTACTTTACCACTGATCCCATAGAAACACAAGAACACCTCAAAGATTATTAGGAACACCTCTGTGCATACAAACGAGAAAATCTAGAAGAAATATATGAATTCCTGGAAACATATAACCTTCCAAGATTGAACCAGGAAGAAACTGAATCTCTGAACAGACCAATAACATGTTTGGAAATTGAATCAGTAATAAAAAACTTACCAACAGGAAGAAGCTCAGAACCGGATGGATTCACAGCCAAATACTACCAGACTTACAAACCTATGACCTCCATAGGTCTGTAATGAAGAACTAGTACCAATTCTATAGAACTATTCCAAAAAACTGAGGGGGAGGGACTCCTCCCTAACTCATTCTATGAGGCCAACATGATCCTAATACCAAAACCTGGCAGACACACAACAAAAAAAGAAAACTTCAGGCCAATGTCCTTGATGAACATAGATACAAACATCTTCAATGAAATACTAGCAAACCAAATCCAGCAGCACAACAAAGCTTAATCCACCATGATGTAGTAGACTTTATCCCTGGGATGCAAGGTTAGTTAAACATACACAAATAAAAAAAAGTGATTTATCACATAAAAAGAGCTAAAACCAAAAACAACATGATCATCTTAATAGGTACAAAAAAGCTCTCCATAAAAGTCAGCATCCCTTCATGCTAAAAACCCTCAACAAACTTGACATTGGAGGAACATATTTCAAAATAATAAGAGCCATCTATGACAAACGCATAGCCAGCACCATATTCAATGGACAAAAGCTGGAAACTTTTCCCTTGAGAACTGGAACAAGACAAAGATATCTACTCTCACCACCCCTATTTAAGATAGCACTGGAAGTCCTAGACAGAGCAATCAGGTAAGATAAAGAAATATAAGGCATCCAAATAGGAAGAGAAGAAGTCAAGCTATATCTGTTTGTAGATGATATGATTCTATACCTAAAAAAACCCATAGTCTCTGCCCAAGAGCTCTTAAATCTGATAAACAACTTCAGCAAAGTTTCAGGATACAAAATCAATGTACAGAAACCAGTAGCATTTCTGTACACCAACAACATCCAAGCTGAGAGCCAAATCAAGAATGCAATCCCATTCACAACATCACAAAAAGAATAATATATCTAGGAACACAGCTAACCAGGGAGTGAAAGATCTCCATAATGAGAATTACAAAACACTGCTCAAAGAAATCAGAGAAGACACAAACAAATGGAAAAACATTCCATGCTCATGGATAGGGAGAATCAATATTGTCAAAATGACCACACTTCCCAAAGCAACTTACAGATTCAGTGCAATTTCTATCAAACTACCAATGAAATTATTCACAGTATTGGAAAAAAATTGTTTCAAAATTCATACGGAACCAAAAAAGAGCTTGAATGGCCAAGGCCATCCTAAGCAAAAAGTACAAAGCTGGAGGCATCACATTACCTGACTTTAAACTATGCTACAAGGTTACAGTAACCAAAAGGGCAGGGTGCTGATACAAAAACAGACACATAGACCAATGGAACAGAATAGAAAGCCCGGAATTAAAGCCACAGACCTACAGGCATCTTGTTTTTGACAAAGTTGACAAAAACAAATAATAGGGAAAGGACTCCCTATTCAATAAATGGTGCTGGGATAACTTGCTAGCCATATGCAGATGATTGAAGGTGGACCCCATCTTTATACCATATACAAAAATCAACTCAAGATGGATTAAAGGCTTAAATATAAAATTCACAACATGAAAACCCTGGAAGATAACCTAGGAAACACCATTCTGGACATAGGCTCTGGCAAATAGTTTATGAAGACACCAAAAACAATTGCAGCAAAAACAAAACTGGACAAATATTTTCTCCCATTCTCCAGTTTATCTGTTTACTCAATTGATAGCTTCTCACAGCAAAAGAAACTATCAATTGACTAAACAGACAACCTAGAAAATGGGAGAAAATGTTTGCAAACTACACATCTAACAAAGGTCTAATATCTAGAATCTATAGGGAACTTAAACACATTAATAAGCAAAAAACAAACAACCCCATTAAAAAGCAGGCAAAGGACATGAACAGACTCTTTTCAAAAGAAGACATACACATGGCCAACAAGCATATTATAAAATGCTCAACATCACTAAGTAGCAGAGAAATGCAAATCAAAACCACAATGAAATACCATCTATACCAGTCAGAATGGCTATTATTAAAATGTCAAAAAACAACAGATGCTGGCAAGGTTGTAGAGAAAAGGAAATCTTTATACACTCCTGGTGGGAATGTAAATTAGTTTAGCCATTGTGGAAAGCACTGCAATGATTCCCCAAAGAACTTAAAACAGAATTATCATTCAACCCAGCAATCCCATTATTGAGTATGTGCCCAAAGGAATATAAATCATTCTACCATAAAGACTCATGGGTGCTTATGTCTATTGTAGCACTATATACAGTAGCAAAGACATGGAATCAACCTAAATGCCCATGGATGGATATACAACATGGAATACTACATAGCCATAAAAAGAACTAGATCATGTCGTTTACAGCAATATGGATAAAGCTGGAGGCCATAATCCTAAGCAAACTAATGCAGAAAAAGAAACCTGAATGCCACATTCTAACTTATAAGTGGGAGCTAAACATTGAGTATATATGACCATAAAGAAAAGAACAACAGGCACTGTGTCCTACTTGAGGTTGGAGGGTGGGAGGAAGAAGAGATTTGAAAAATTCCCTATCATGTACTCTGCTGATTATCTGGATGAAGAAATAAACTGTACACTAAACCTCTGTGATGTGCAATTTACCTGTATAACAAACCTACACATGTACCTCTACACCTAAAATAAAATTAAAAAATAAAAAGAAGAAAAAAGAAATTGTATTCTTCTCCTAAAACAAGGACACAGGCCTTTTTTATAGTCTACCCATACCACTTTAAAAGTTCAATCTTCCATATACTTTCCTAAGTACTGATTAGTTTGTTACCTTTCTAGGCACAAATGATGTTTAGAGAATTTGAATGTCAACAGCAGGAGAGTAACCTGTCAAACCCCAGGGATATTGATCACACCCTTCAGATCTTAACCAGAAAGTGGCTGAAGGGAAACAATTACAAACCCATGTCTCATTTTAGTCCTTAAAATTGAGACATAGAAGGCAGAAAGTCAGCATCAGTCTCCAAGGACTTTTTGCAACCAGTATTTCTGTGCCAACATCTTAGGCCAAATTATTGGAATGAGGTTTAAAACACTAGCGGAAGGGAGAAGCTGAGTATTCCCTCTAGGCTAATAGTTGCCTGGTGAAATGTCACTGCATTTGTGTCAGAATGTGCAGAGGAATGCAATCCTGTCTGGGCAGAAGGCAAATAGAAAACCCAAAGGAGAGCTGATTCAATCACTCTGTATGATTTAAAATGTGTTATGGGCAGCAGAGATACTGATCCACTTTTCCCAGGTTCCTATATTTGGGGACTGAAACTGCTGTTTCAAAGAAAAAGAAAAACATGAAATGAATTATTCTGAGCACTTATACAAATCTTTTAGTGTGCTCAATTTCTCCTGAGAAAATGCAGTGATTTCATGACAGCTCTGGAAGGGAACAAGCAGAAGTATAGAAAGGGGTATGGGGAAGTGTCAGAGAAAAAGAGACAGAGGGAGAGATGTAAAGAGATAGAAAGGAGGAATATAGAAACAGAGAGAGTCTCAAAGAAAGAAAAAAAGAAGGACAGATTCGGAGACAAGTTGTGAGGCAAGACCCAGACAGAGAAAACAAACACAAAGAAGTAATATTTAGAACACAGAGAGGCCTAACACTGAAAACCAACGACATAAAAACAAATGAAACACTGAAAATATATATATAATTTTTAAAAACCCAAGGAACCAGCCAGAGTTGCTGGGGAGAGAAAAGAGAGAAAGGAAGATAACCCATGGCAACACGCAATTGAGTCAATATTTATTGAGTGCCCACAGAGAGCATGGCAACCTACTGGAACTTAAATAGAAATAAATTCAATTCTCTCCAGTCCTGAAGGGTGGGGAAGCTCAGGTCTGCCGTGCTGCCTAGGGGCTGAGGAAGTGTGAGTGCATGCAGATCCGCACTGAGCTCTGCTTGCTGCAGTTTGGCCCCAGCTCCACTTCCTTGGTTTGACCTGCAACCTTCTTCCCCAAATTCCATCGAAGAAAAACAAATTGAAGAGACACAAAGGTTTTTTGTGTGCTTTTTTGTTTTGTTTTGTTTTCATATTTGTAACATCAGGTCTAAAACAAGTACTATTATTAGTAGTAATGCCATATTTCTTTATGAAACATAAAAACCTGGAAACTAGATGTTTTCAAAAGAGAAAAGTTGAAATTTTAAGAAGAGACCAAACAAGAGACCACTTTCATTAGGTATCTCCCCTCCCAGGTCCTGACATACATAATAATACATAGTATTTTAAAAGCACCAAAACCCCAGCCTGGCCAATATGGTGAAACCCTGTCTCTACTAAAGATACAAAAAATTAGCCATGCGTGGTGGCACGTGCCTGTAATCCCAGCTACTCAGGAGGCTGAGGCAAGAGAATCGCTTGAACTCGGGAGGCGGAAGTTGCAGTGAGCTGAGATAGAGCCATTGCCCTCCAGCCTGGGTGACAGGGCGAGACTCCATCTCAAAAAAAAAAAAAAAAAAAAAAAAAAAAAAGCACCAAATCAAAACCTCACAAATCACCACTAAAGAACTTATCCTTGTAACCAAACACCACTTGTTCCCAAAAAAACCTATGAAAAATTAAAATAAAATTTAAAAAATCTCTCTTATTTTATACAATTTCGTCTAGAAAGTAGGTTGTAAGAATATCAGAGTACACAGACACATGTCTGATCAAAATGTCTCCAAAAAACCTACAGAAAGGGAAATGTAGTCTGTTATATGACTCACCATGTCCATGAAATAAAAATAAACCATGATTTATAAGAAATACAACCATTTCCGGCAGTGGGTACTAGAAAATAGATTTGCAAGGAAAAGACACAATAATCAAAGATCATTATGCTCTGTCAATGGACCATCCCCATTCAGACCAAACTATCTGGTAAACCTAAAGAAAGAAGGCACATAGCAGAATAATTTGTGGAATATTAGCTTATTAATTCTTCCTTTATTTTCCTATCTCACAACTGGAATTTTAGAACTGCTCAGCCTCTAGGATTTTTAGAGTGGAAAACCAAAAGATACTTAAAAGAGATTTTTGTTGTTGTTGTCATTTGAGAACTTCTTGAAGAAACTATACTACTGTTATCCTGAGGATGCAGGACAGAGAGAATAACTTCAGAAGCTTGGGAAGAGGGAGCTATGTCTCCTGAACCAAAAAGAGGGTCAAGGGCCCAGGCATTTCTCAGTAGCAGAATATCACCCCAGGGAGGTGGTATGTGGTAGTGGAAAGGATCACACAGTCTGGAACAGATTCTCAATGGTACCCAGTGGACCAAGGACCAATGACTACATCTCAGATGATGTGGCACTCCCTATAACTAACTTTAGGAATTCAGCACAACTCTATGGTGTGGCAAGTCCCAGTAGTGACTTCAGTTGAAATCTCCACCACTCTAGCAAAATAGACTATGAGAACAATTTTAGTTAATTTTATTAAAAATGAGCTATTTCATATATACTTGAGTTTGTGATCTAGATGCCATATATGCTGCACAAACTTTGGCATCAAATAGAATGAGGTCTGAGTTAACTTTTGGTTATCTTACTTAATTTCTCCAAGTCTTACTTCTGTCATCTGTAAATGGAGACCAAAGGTAGAATTTTATTCATTTGTTATTATAAGCAGCAAGCAATAGGTGTATGCTCAGGGCTTAGTCCAGTACCTGGAACATAGTTAGTGTTCAGTAATGGTTGTTATTTTTATTCAGTTTGAAAAATGTCTCACTCTACTAAGAAGTCAAGTGAAATTTTAACACAAAGCTTATACGTAATTATTACGGAGGGAAACACCATCATTTATGTACAACTGTTTACAAGATTTAAAAATAAAAACTATTAATAGTTCTTCAAGAGAAATACCCCTAACCATTACAGGAAGAACAATATGAACATACAACCAAGAAAAACACCAACCGTCTCCCACAACTTTCTCAACATGGGGCCATGCCCATTCAGATCAACGTGTCCAATAAACCTCAAACTCATGGGAAAGAAAAATTTAAAAAGCAATTCAAACCTGTAATATGGCAATGGCTTTTAAAAAGTCAACTGTCCGCCGGGCGCAGTGGCTCAAGCCTGTAATCCCAGCACTTTGGGAGGCCAAGACGGGCGGATCATGAGGTCAGGAGATCGAGACCATCCTGGCTAACACGGTGAAACCCCGTCTCTACTAAAAAATACAAAAAAACTAGCCAGGCGAGGTGGCGGTCGCCTGTAGTCCCGGCTACCCGGGAGGCTGAGGCAGGAGAATGGCGTAAACCCGGGAGGCGGAGCTTGCAGTGAGCTGAGATCCGGCCACGGCACTCCAGCCTGGGCAACAGAGTGAGACTCCGTCTCAAAAAAAAAAAAAAAAAAAAAAGTCAACTGTCAAACTGTCACCTTTCTTTTCCTTTTCTTCCCTCCCTTCCCTCAACACAATCATGTTTGAGGCCAAAGCTATTTATAATTCTTAGAGTGACTGACTTTAAAAGGCTTTTGACAAGCAGTCTAGTGACCTTGATGAAAGTATCTTAATCTAACAGATATACTTCTCAGATGGAATGTGGGAGGGGAGGGCATACATTAACTTTTGGTAAGCTAAAATAGCACCTTGAAAATTGAATGACCCTAGATATGGATTTAATAGTTGTACCCATTTCAGGTTATAAAAGTCCTAAGATTAAAAAAATTTGCAAGTTCAGCTCAGGATAGAAGAAGGCTGATATTTCTGCATCTAATGTATGCCTCTAGCTCATTAGGTAATAAGGTTTGCATTCACATTAAAATTCTTAGTGTGGTTTCAGGCTCTCCTCATTCTTGCTTTCCTCTACCCTTCTCAAATGATTTGGGACTAATCATTGGTTTCAGTTCCCTCACCAAGGGGCCCATGGCAAAAAAATCATGACTTAACAATTCAACAAGCATATCTTGAGCCTTTGTTATGAACTCAATGCCAGGGATACTGACATGGACATAGTCTCTGCTGTCAGCCCTATCTCAAAACTCTGACAGAGGCTTCTCCAGTTATATAGTTTGGATATTTGTCCCTGCCCAAATCTCATGTTGAATTGCAATCTCCAGTGTTGGAGATGGGGCCTGGTGGGAGGTGTTTGGTTCATCCAGACAGATTCATCATGACTTGGTGCTGTCCTTATGATGGTGAGCAAGTTCTCATGAGATCTGGTTGTTGTAAAGTGGGGCACCTATCCACCCCCTACTGTCTCTCTTGCTCCTGCTTTCGTTATGCCAAGTGCCTCCTCCCACTTCATCTTCCACCATGAGTAAAACCTCCCTAAGGTCTCCCCACAACCCAAACAGATACCAGAACCATGCTTGTATGACCTGCAGAACCGTGGACCAACTGAACCTTTTTTAAAAATAAATTACCCAGTCTCAGATATTTCTTTAGAGTCATGCAACAATGGCCTAATACAGAAAATTGATATTTAGAAGTGAGACATTGCTATAAAGATAGATACCCAAAAATGTGGAAGCAGCTTTGGAACTAGGTGATAGGAAGATGTTAGAAGAGTTTGGACATCTCAGAAGAAGACAGGAAGATGAGGTAAACTTTGCAAATTTTCAGAAACCCATTAAATAAATGGTTGTGACCAAAATGCCAATAGTGATATGGACAATAAAATCCAGGCTGAGAAGGTTTCAGACTGAAATGAGGAATTATTGGGAACTGGAACAAAGGTCACCCTTTTATTCCTTAGCAAAGAATTTGGCTGTATTGTATCCACGCCTTAGGAATCTGTGGAAGTTTGGACTTGAGAGTGACAACCTAAGGTATCTAGATTGAAGGAAGGAAGGCATTTCTAAGCAGCAAAGGGTTCAAGATGTGGTCTGAGTGCTTCTAACAGCCTATGTTCAGATACCAGAGCACAGAAATGACTTAAAATTGAATTTATATTTAAAAGGAAAGCAGAGCATACATGTTTAGAAGATTTCTCAGCCTGACCATGTGGCAGGGAAAAAAAAAGCATTTTTCTGGAGAGGAATCCAAGAGGCTGCAGAGAAACCACTTGCTAGAGGAATTTGCATAAATAAAAGGGAGCCAAGTGCTAATAGCCAAGACAATAGGAAAACAATTTTAAAAGCATTTCAGAGATTTTTGAGATAGCCCATCATAGAATCAAATACCTAGGAAGGAAGAATGATTTCGTGGGCCAGGCCCAGGGCTCTGCTGCCCTGCACAACCTCAGGACAATGCTCCTTGCATCCTGGCTGCTCCAGCACTAGCCATAGCTCAAAGGGGCCCAGGAGTAGCTCAGGAAACAGCTCCAGATGGTGCAAGCCATAAGTACTGCTGGCTTCCACATGGTGTTAAGCCTTCAGGTATACAGAGTGCAAGAGTGGTGGAGGCTTGGCACCATCCACCTAGATTTCAGGGAACATATGGAAAAGCCTGGGTGTCTAAGCTGCTTATCAGGGCAAGCCCTCACAGAGAACCTCTATTCGGGTAGTGCAGAGAGGAAATGTGGCATTGGAGTCCCCACACAGAATCCCCACTAGGACATTGCCTAGTGCAACTGTGAGAAGAGGGCCACCATCTTCCAGACTGAAGAATGGTAGAACCACTGGCAGTTTGCACCCTCAGTGTAGAAGAGCTACAGACATGCAACTCCAACCCATGAGAGCAGCCACAGGGACCGAACCCTGCAAAGCTACAGACCAGAGCTGGCCAAAGGCCTTGGGAGCCCACACCTTGTACCACTGTGTCCAGAAAGTGGGGTATAGAGTCAAAGGAGACTATTTTGGAGCTATAAGATTTATTGACTGCCCTGCTGGGTTTCAAACTTGCGTAGAGCCTGTAGCCTTTTTCTTTTGGCCAATTTTCCCCTTTTGGAATGGGAATGTTTACCCAATGCTTGTACTCACATTGTATCTTGGAAGTAAATAGTTTTGACTTTTCAGGCTTATAGGTGGAAGGAACTTATCTCCAGATGAAACTCTGGACTTAGACTTTAGATTTGGAACTTTTGAATTAATACCAGGGCAAGTTAAGATTTGGGGGTACTATAGAGAAAGCATGATTGTATTTCACAGCATGAGAAGGACATGAGATTTGAGGGGTGGAGAAGAGGAGTGGAATGATATAGTTTGGGTATTTGTCCATGCCCAAATCTCATGTTGAATTGTAATCCCCAATGTTGGAGATGGGGCCTGATGGGAGGTGTTTGGGTCATGCATGGAGGCAGATCCCCAGGGCTTGGTGCAGTTCTCATGATAGTGAGTGAGATCTGGCAAAATTTCGTTGTTGTAAAGTGAGACACCACCCCCACCCCGACACACATATGCTCTATCTTGCTCTTGCTTTCACCCTATGAAGTGTCTTCTGTTTTGCCTTCCATTATGAGTAAAGAAGGTACAAGCATGGCACTGGAATGTACATCAGGTTGTAATCTGTGAGACGGGCTCATTTATTTAAAAAAAAAAAAAACGAAAAGGAGATTTAATTGGTTCATGGTTTGGCAGGCTTTACAACATGGCACTGGTATCTGCTTGGCTTCTGGGGAACTGGCTTCTGGGAAGCATGAATGGCCTAATATGCCCAGCTTCTTACAGATTTCTTACATTCAGTCTTGTCTACCACCCAATCTACTGAGCCACTTCCTGTGGCTCCAACAACCTCCCACTATGACATGGTATTTTTTCTCTCCTGTATGGTTACAGAGCAGTTATAATTCAAGATTTATGAACTTTTGAAGTTCATTCTTCTGATGATGATTGGAACACATGCATGAGTTTCCACTAATGTTTCATTTTGTAGAATAGGACTTCCATTTTTATTTTGACTTCCATTTTCATTCTTGTTCTAGATGTCTTCATGATTTTCTAGACCCTTCCTAAGAAGAGTTTCCTTTGACTCAGACTGTCCTGCCTCTCTGGAGATGAGGCATTATTATCCAGAGCACAATCTTAGTGGCTATGATCTTTCTATCTGCACACAAGCTTCCCTAATGACATCTGTTTGGATTTCTGTGTTCTATTTGTACATTACTTTGTGCCCACCTCCAGGGGAACTCAGCTACTAGAAGTTAAACCAACCAAACCCATGGATGAATATTTTGGTAAATAGTACTTGTTGAATGAAGGAATAAAACATTTATTTATTTATTATTTACAACATGTGAGCTTGTAAATAATAAACAGACATTGTGTCATATTCTAAAGCTATGGAGATAAGATACAAAACCTACAATCAACAACTACAGTCTCAAAGGGAAAACAGTAAGGAAACAGACAATTATAGTGATTTATAACTATAAGTATCAGAAGTATTCAGAAACACCACGAGCATAGAGAGGAAAAGCCCAAGTCTTCTTATGAAAGTGAGGGTGGGCATCACAGAGGTGAGGTTCGAGTGAAACTGTAAAGGTGACATAGGAGTATACTAGATGAACTAAATGGTTGCTGGGAAAAACGGGACTGGGTGAAGGTACACAGATTGGAGGCAGTGGGAACAGTGTTTGTAAAAGCCTGGGATATACAACAACATGGTATATCTAAGGTATAATAACCCCGGATGTTTTGCTTAGGAGTTTGACTTTTATCTTATAGGCCAAAAACAGCAAATAAAATTAATCTGGAGGGCCTACAGACCCCTGCCTCTCACGATATTTAGTAATGTATATTGTGGATGAGGAAGACAGGACTGTGAATCAAATGCTGTCTGTTTGCAATCTAAGCATAGATAAATTTGAGCCACTGAAGGATTTTATTAATCTGTAAATAATGTACCTGCAAGTTTCTGTCGCCACTGAAGGATTTTATTAATCTGTAAATAATGTACCTGCAAGTTTCTGTCTTGCCACTCCAAGTAGGAGAGCTTCCTTAAGATCTAGTCCGGCCTCATGGGCATATTTAGTGACTATGTCAGGACCTTTATCTTTCCAGACTGTTTTTTTTTTTTTGACAAAGTCTCGCTCTGTCACCCAGGCTGGAGTGCAATGGCACCATCTCGGCACTGCAACCTCTACCTCCCAGGTTCAAGAGGTTCTCCCACCTCAGCCTCCCAAGTAGCTGGGACTACAGGCACCCGCCATCACATCTGGCTAATTTGTTTTTGTAGTTTTAGTAGAGATGGGGCGTCATCATGTTGGCCAGGCTGGTCTCAAACTCCTGACCTCAAGTGATCCGCCCCCTCGACCTCCCAACATGCTGGGATTACATGTGTGAGCCACCATGCCTGGCCCAGACATTTTTAATTGCAAGTAATCAGCCTGTAGATTTCCTTGAAGATTTTGATACTTGCCCTCAAAGAATATTAAATTATGGAAGAGGAATAAGTAAAAAAAAAATATGAATAGTGTGATAAGCCATAATAGAGGTACATTCTTAAAAGCCTGCAACACAGAGCAGAGAGAAAAAACTCTACCTGGATGATTAGAGAACTCTTTATCAAGTAAATAATACAAGAGCCTTGCATGACAAGTTAGAACTTTTAGAGGTGGAGAAGGGAATTTGCAGAAGAGGAAACAGCCTGAGCTAAGAGCACTAGCATGGGGGTGTCTGTGGTCTATTCAGGAAACAGCAGAGAGTTTTGTATTGACAGGGTGGTGGTGAACCAGGACTGGTGGCAGATATATAACTGTAAAGGCAGGTTGAGGCAATTGTGAAAAACTTGTATAACATGCTTTGAGCAGAACTGTTTCTTAGACACACCTCTGATGTGGTAAGGAGAACAGGCTCTAAGTTAGCATGGAGACAGAGAGAGTAGTTTAAAATCCAGTTAAGGCAATCAGAGCAGAGAAGCTGATCTGGAAGTAAGAGCATGCACCCCCTATCCTGCTGCCTGGGAAAAATGCAGAAGTCCGGGTTGGAGTTATAGTTCCATTGCAAACAGCCTACGATTCAGACTGCGGGAACACCTCAAGCAATCTCAGCCTGATAGAGCTGCCAGTGCCCTCTGATGGTGGCCCGTTTGATGGCCAGAAATCAAGGCACCATCTAATTCCTCTTCCCTATCCCAAGGTCTTACCAAATGCTTGTCTGCTGTGATAACTGCTGGAGCCACAGATCTTCAAGACATTGGTCTTTCAATCGAAAAGCTCATAGTCTCATCATTCTGATGTAAGACACAGAGATGAGCCCATCATTATAACATGTTTGGTCTGTGCAATAAGAAAAATATGCATAAGACAGTTTGTATAGAAGGATGATTAACTCAGGACTCGGGGGCTTTGTTGGTGGTTTGATCTCTAGGTTGGTGGTGAAAATATACTCATAGAAGATGTAATTGGCCTCTGAAATAAGATTAGGACTTCAGAAAGTAATTAATAGGAAGGCTTTCATTAAGACCAACATGGGTTATTTGGAAAACTGAAAGTAAGTCTCTGTTCTAGAAGCGTCCACAGTTGGCACAGATTTTGCAGTGGCTCTTCTGTGGAAGTCTTAATGATACCCAATGTTTCCTACAGTGCTTCACTCAGCAAATATGTATTAGGCATCTTCTACAGGCCAAGCCCTCTGGTCAGCAATGTGGTATAGGACCCCCAAGGTGCTTACGGCCAAGCGTTAAGACAGGCGTTCAGACAGAAGGATATGAAGGGGTGCTTTCTTTAAAGTTCAAGTTGTACACAAGAAAGAGTTGGCAGCAAAGCGAAACAGGCTTTACATGGAAGGGAGCAGTCAAGGAACGCTTCCCAGAGAAGGAAGTGCTTGAGTCGAACTTTGAAGAACAAATGAGTAGGAATTTCCCAGATGACAGTCCAGGAAAGGTGTGGCATCTTTGTTTCTGTGATGTGGCTCCAGATGAGTGTCTTCCTGCCTCTATGGTCATGTCATCACTGCTCTTCTCTTCCGGCTCCTCCTCTTCCCACTCCTGCTGTGATTGATCCCTCAAGGTTCTGTGCTGAGTCCTCCCATTAGTTCTTGGATTTGTCCTTTCCCTCCATGTCTTCATTCACATCCATGACTTCCACTAACACTTGTGAGCTTCAAACTTCTTAGTAAGTAAAGACCCCACATTGTCAAGTATGGGACATTTTACCCAGGAAGTCAGCCTATCTCTAATGAAACATGCTCCAAAAATAACTTACTGTCATCTCTGTTGTCCCACCCATCTTTTTGTGGCCTGATTTTATAAGTCAAGAACCTTGAAGAGATCCTTAGCTTGCTTCCTTTCTATTCCCAACGTCTAGTGCCTCTCCAAGTTCTGCAGTGCTCTTAAATTCTTCTTTCTGTGTCCACTACTAATGCCTTAAATGGGTCCCTCATAATCTCCTGCCTGGCTGATTGCAGTCACCTCCTAATCTGTCTCTCTATTTCCAGCTCACGCTCTAAACCTATCCTTCCTCACTACTGCTAAGGTGGTATTTCTAATCAGCAAGTCTGATTTTGGATCATATCCCACTTCACCACACCCCTACTGCTTATGATATTCCTGTATTCGTGATAACCTTTGGAATTAGGTCTCAGTGCCTTAGAGTGGTAGACAAACCTCTCCTGCTGACCTCACCAGTAGCTTTATCTGTTGTCCTCTCCCTCCAGGAATTCTCCAGGAATTCTAAATGGATTGTAGATCTCCCAAAACATCATGTTGTTTCATACTTTCTTGCCTTGAAATGCTATCACCTAGAATGTTTTCCCTGTCACTCTTTCCACGTGACACTGTCGCGTCCCTTTCCTTGACTCTCCCTTCTGGATAGATGGCCACTTTCTTTTCTGGACTGCTTCTGGAGCAGGTATTCTGAACTATCTATTATAATGCCACTTTGCAAAAATCAAAGAAGCAATATGGCGTAGTAGTTAGGAAAAAGCAACCAAATCCTAGTTCTGACACTTACCGGTGTGAACTTAGGCAAGTTATTTAATCTCTCCTTGGCTTAATTTCTATAAAACTCACCTATAAAATTGAAATGATAATAGTATCTGCCCCATAAAGTTATTGTCCAGTTAATGTATATAAAGCGCTTTAAACAAAAATGTACTTGGCTTAGAGTAAGAGTTACATAAGAATTTGCTGATTGCCAACTGTGAGCATCTCGATTTGAGGAAATTATATCTTATTCATCTCCATGTTCCCAGGGCCCAGCACCAGTGCCTTACACAGAGTATATGTGGAACAAATGTTTGTTTATAGAGCAACGACTGAATCTCTGGCTTTTCCTTTCCCTTGGTGTAAGACCCAGTAAATCCCAAAGTCATGCTGATTTTCCTTTCCAATGTCCTCCACATTGATTTCTTTTTTCCTATGGTAAGTGTCACAGCTCTTTCATTTATTCAGCAAAAAGTTATTAGTCAACAGTGTGCAAGGCATCCTAATTGCTAGAGATAACCGCTGTAAACAAGACAGATTCCTTCTGCTTATGGACATTGCATTCTAACAGAGGACACAGACGTGAAATAACAGCACGTTAATTACCTGATCAAAAGAGTGATATATATAATAGGAGTCTTGGGGAGGTCAAAAAATTTCTCTTAGATAAAAACTTTGACTAATATATTTTTAAAAACTAGAAGTAAATAGTTAGAATAAGGTGGTAAAAGCTGTGGTGGAGAGTGACCGAGGCAAAGAGAATGGCATGTGTAAAACTCTGAGGTAGGAAGAAATTTGACATGTAGATTTTTAGTTCCGCATGTCTGGATTATTGCTACAACTCCTACCTGATTTCTGTAAAGAGTGATCCTCCCCACTGCTCTCATATTAAACTTTCCCTTATGTAGATTGCCTGCTCAAGAATCTTCCATGATTCTCCTTTGCCTACTGAATAACATACTAATTCCTGAGTTGTTTTTCATGTCCCAATATAATATGGGTTTCAGTGATTATCCAATTTTATCTTCCACAAATCATCTACATCTATACTCACCATAGCCATCATGAACTACTTGATATTCTCCACATGTTCTTTATGTTTTCCTACCTTTCCACCTTCGTTCAGATTGTTATTGCTACCAAAATGCCTTTCTTCTCTGTTCCCATCCATGCTTGTTTCACACACACAAAAAAATCCATTTGTTATATATGTGATGTGCCTTGATATTTTCTATTCTAGTCTATTACATTCTAGTTCAGTTTTTAAGACAAGTAAGCAAGATGTAACCCACAGAAGTGATTTCATAACTCACGAATGGATCTTGACCCAGGATTGAAAACATTGTCCTAAATAGCTTTAAAGATTTTTTTCATGATCTATGATTCTTGAAGAGAGTTGGCTTTAGTAGAGTCAAAATTTTCTTCTAGCAGTAGAATCCTCTAACCAGCTACATCTGGATTATTAGGCTTCTGTATTCTCTGAAGACAGGACAGTCTTCAGAGAATTCGGCCTGAATGCATGATCAATGGGGAAGCAAATCATACAGATCCAAAGCACTCTGAGGATGCTTAGTAATACATCTTAATTTGTAGGTGATATCACACTTTGCTATTTCAGTCCTGCCAATGATCTGAAGTTGCTAATTGTATTGAACTGTTCCGGATCACATATTGGGCAAAGATGAACATGGGAGAGTACTTGTCCCAGCTGAAATTGAGAAAAAAAAATCCTCTTAGCAAATAAATCCATAGCAACTAGATGCAGCTGTAGCTCATGTTATGGCCCATCATCTCTTTATCTAAGACAGAGAACCTGGGCACCGGCCCCCCTTCTTTAAATAAACTACCACCAAGCCTCTTGACTTTACATCCTACAAGTGTCTCCGATCTGTCTTCCTCTCTCCAACTTCCCTGCCTCTCCTGGAGTTCAAGCCTCCTAAATGTTTATTTTGCGATCTTTCTTAGTGTTTCACACAGTGAAAGATCTATTGTGCTATCCTCCTACTAAGAACCATTCAGTTATCCCCTGTTTGTTCCCTTAGGAGAGGGTCCAGTGGATAGTACATAAAATTGCTTGCAAAGCCCTTCCTGATCCATCCTCAGTAAGCTCTCCTGTCTCATTCTTACTCCCTTCTTTCTTCTTTTCCTCCTCCTTGTCTTCTCTCCCTCCATTCATCTTCTACCTTCTGATCATTAAAAACAAAAAGGTTTGTGCCTCAAACACTTCATGTTTGTTTTCTTTGGTTTGGTTTTCTGGTCTAGAACATTCCCTTCTTTATTAGACAACTCTTATCCTTACTTCAAAACACATCTTGGATATTTCATTCCTTGAGTTTTCTAAGTCAAAGCTATGAGACTCTCTCCTGTCCTCCCTTAATTCCCTATATAGTTCACCATTACACTATATCGAAATTATCCATTCACTTCACTTCAACAGTGTGAAAGCAGGACTTTTTCAGCACAATATCTCTATTGCCTATCACACAATAAGAGGACCCTGCAGTGTCCAGCTAAGCTGGTGATTTGGAGATAAATCTGCCTAAGCCTGGGATGAAGTATCTGTGAATTATTTTGACAGCAGATGTAAGTCATGATCTCTAAAGAACTTACCAGTTACTATTAATATTTTTTTAATTTAGTATGTTTAAATCTCCATTTGTTTTATGTATCTCATTTCATAAGTTCAAGAGTGGGTGAAAAAAAGAGGTGCTAATTTTGGTTCCCTAAAATTCCAATATTTCAGGGTAATCTCTCTTAGACACTAACTTTTACTTCTTACCAGGCCCACCCTGGCCAATATATAGATCCTCAGATGAATGGGGATTTCACAACAGTTTTATTCATTTATTCTCAATCATCCACTTTTCATTGATTAAACAACTACTAAGTGCTAGATACTGGAAATTCTAGATGATTAATATGTCATCCCTCCCCTCAAGACCTAGTCCCTGAGCTCCAAGGAGGGAAGGGAACAAACAGGTAAGCTATTATGAAATAGAAGTTCTTATGTAAACTTTAACAGCCAAAGAGTTCCACAGAAGCATAAAAATGTTAAGAAATGAGAGTTTGCTTTCTGGAAGAAAAAAAACAAGTTTTACGAATGATAAATATTCTGAGAGGGAAACACACAGCAAGCTGCAGATACCATACAGAGAAGTTTGTTTTTGTTTTTTTGCTAATGGAACCATGAAGATTGTCATTGTATCAGCTCACATTTAGTCAGTGCTATTTCAGTTAATTCTAATTGATTCTTTTCTCTTTAAGTTTTATTTATGTTTGATTGACACACAATGATTGTGCAAATTTATGGAGTAAAATGTAGATGTTTCCCTTTATAACTGAAAAGCGAGTAGCCTAGCAAAGTCTACGCATTTCTTCAAAGGCATAAAAGCAAACATAGCCAAGGTGATGCAGCGTTTAGTCATGGGTGGTCAACACTTACAGGTTGTGCTGATTATTAAACTTTGAATGTTAATGTGGATGCTGCTAATGCTAACACCAGAAAATTAGAAATGCATTCTGAAGGATTTTTAACTTAAGCAAAATTAGAAATGAGCAAAACCTTTCTGGACAGAATGATTCTACAATTTTAACAAGCCAAAAATTATTCAAAATGCATCTCTAAGCCTTTTGCATAAGTATTTAGGACCTCTTTGAATTTCTTGCTATTCCTTTAACATGTTTGTTTTATAATACATTATCCCTTTGCAGTTCTTTCTAGATGGAATAACTCCCTGCCCTTCAGGTGCCCAGTAAACTTAATTGTCACTTCTGTGAAGCATTATAACAAGATCAGTGGGAATCCCTTAGGCTGAATTAATAACTCCCCACTCCTAGTGGCCATACCACTATGTGACTTTCCTTTTAAATTGTTCTTACTCCATTATAGTATTCTTTGTAGAAGTGTCTCTGTTCCCTAACAGACTGTGTAAGTTACTTAATAATTCCTTAGCTACAGGACCCAACAGTGCCTTATATAAATTTCCATATAGGCAGGTTTAATGGATGAATCATTCTACATTTTTCTTGGCCTCTTCTGTGTCACCATAGTACTAAGTCTCTGTTCTCTTTCATGGTCTTTTCTTCTCCAGTTTGAAAAACTTTATGATATACAATAAGGTCTCACATAACATCATTGGTCGATTCTTGAAAACTGCAACTTTAAGTGAAACGATGACTATTGAAGTCAATTTTACCATAGGGTAATTAATTTAAAAAAGAGACAAATATTTATGGTGTATTTCTGCTCACAAAAATGTCACCAAACTTCTAAATAAAAAAAGGAAACCCTTCTAACCTTAAACCTTGAGATAAATGTAAGGTATACATTCATTTAAGAAAGATTAATACAAGCAAGAAAGATAATTATTTACCCTATTATTTCAGTTCATGGTCTCAGGTGGCCAAAGTCCTTCCCAGCATCTCAGGTAGCCAAGCAGAAACCCACTCTGGACATAACAATGTGCAAACTCCACACCGACAGTAGCCCCAATGGGGAATCACATTTTTTTTCTTATCAATGTTATTAAGAAGCAAAGTTGAATAAAATGACATTGAATAAAATATTGAGTGCCTGTTACACATTATTAAAAAATTCTAATCTCACAATTAGAATATATACTATTTTCAATTAGTTACAAAATTATCTTAGAAAAAAGTAGGAGTTCTAGTTGTAAGAGCCATTTTTGTTAGTTTGGGACAATCACTTTACTTGTCTTGACTTGAGTTTCCTCATCCAAATAATGAGGACATTACCAAATGATCTGCAAATCCAGCGCCCACTCCCCCCTCCGCCCACTCTAATACTACGGTCCCATACTCTTTCTGAATTCATGAAAAATGGATAGTCTAGGTCACATAATTGTACACTTAATTAACAGTTGTATTATCTTGTATTGTCTTGACTCATTTCTTCTTTCTTTGATCTTCCTCAAAAACACATAACCAAATTGTAAGTTATTTGATGTCTGAAGAACTCGGAAAGTCAAACCAATACAGATTCAAGTCCTGACTCTGCCATACGAAACGTCTTTCTTGGCAACTTCCTCAACATAGCTAAGGTTCAGTTTCTCATGAATAAAATGGGAATAATAATAATAGTACTTTTTAAATACAGTCATAGCTAGCCTCCTTCTGCATTCGTTACAAGTTCCTGCAACTGGCATTTGTGTAAGAATGCAAGGTCTTAATAACGCAAATACGTTCACTGGTGAATTAATCACTAGCCTGTGTTTTCATCTATTATGTCAAAGCATTTTTATCTGTTTCTTGCTGATTACCAGATACTGTAAATACCTAATAATACAATAAAATTACAGTGCCAAGTACATATAGTGCCAACTAAAATTGTAAATCTTGCAATATATGCAAATCTTCATGAAGTTGATAAAAAGAGCCAAATAATTGTAAGGCACACAGGTGAAGCCACTGACAAATTGAAAAAAAGAAAACTAATGAGAATATGACAGACTAGGCACCATAAAGACACTGAATGGAAAATGGTGATTAAATACATGACTCCAACATTTTTCACAAAACTAAAATTGTGGCAAATCTTTAAAAAGGATATTGTTTTGTATTGTTATGCAAATGCTCGAAATTAATTATTTAATTCATTCTTTGCTCTTTCTAAGGAATAATTTATGGAAGTAATGAGCAAAAGGATGAAATTCAGCATGAGAATAGGAGCATCTCACAGTGGGCGCTACAGAGAAAGCAGGGGACAGTGAGAAGCAGCAAAGGCAGCCCACTCCTGATTCTCAGTTCTGACACAGGCCAACTCTGGTGCTTACCCTTAGCAGCAAAATGAGAAAGCAGTGGGGAAAAACTCAAGGCGAATCATTGAACTCTGTGTGTCTGACACCTAACACCTTATTGAAGTTTCAACCTAAGCAAGTCTATTCAAATATTAAAAAAAAAAAAACTAATAATTTTTAAACTTCCATAAAACCTTAGTGAACATCATTTATATATCATTTTGCAATAAATAAAAGTAATTTTATTGCTTTGTGTTCAACGAATAACTCTGTGAGGTGGTTAGAACAGATATTACCTCTATTTTACTGCTGAAAAACCAAATGTTGGTAGGAGCTTACTCAGGTACTCAGAGAAAGAACACAGGTCCTGGACTCTAGGGCATATTGATAAAAATGTTTTATGTCATTTCCATCTGACCAGTAATGTAGTTCAAATTCTCATTATAATCTTTTTAGGGTTTATTTGGTTGGTCCCAATTTTCTGAAAGATAAGAAATCTGAGGTTTGAAGACATTCAATAAACTGGCCCAGACTCAGTGGCAAATGTCAGTTTCCTAATTCCACAGTCCCTGCTTTTTCCAGGACACTCTCCCCTTTCACTATGTCAGGTTGTTTGCTAAAACTCAGGATCAAAGGTCTTTATTAATAATAGGAAAACTATACCCACAGAAATGAGGTTTTCAGAGAATAATAGAATTTTAGAAAGTTCGTCTTAGAAAAAGTGACTGCAGTTCAAACCTCAATTATAATTACTGGTACATTTAGGAACTAAAGTTTAAAAGTGATGCATTTGTTTCAACGTTGTTTCCTTTTTCTGTGTGCTTTCTATAGATGATACTAAAGAGCAATGAAATAACCAAAAACTATGTCATGCCAAAAACAAAGAAAGAATCTGTGTTTTGTATTAATTCCTGAGCTCAGTAGATCATTGCCTCTATCATCCCATTTTACCAACTGAGATGTGAACTATAAAGAGATTAAGTGAACTTTCTAGGATCACAGAGTTCAAAATCAGCTGAGCAAATATAACAATGGTTCTTGAGACATTCACTGTATTTTATGTATTTTATGGCTATCTTTTGTCTAAGAATATTGTATAAAAATATAAAATTTTGTTTAATAAAGCAATAAAGCAGAATACATAAGCAGAAATTATCCCCAGCAAACTGGCCTCAATTTATGTGCTGTGAATGATGAGTATGTTTCTACTACTATTGCAACTGTAGTCATGAATTATTTGTGAACAAGGGCCAAGAATATATAGTTTAGGTTATATTAAAATTGCACTTAAGAAAATATTTTCCTTTGGGAGGCTGAGGTGGATCACAAGGTCAGGAGATCAAGACCATCCTGTCTAACATGGTGAAACCTCGTCTCTACTAAAAATACAAAAAATTAGCTAGGCGTGGTGGCAGGCGCCTGTAGTCCCAGCTACTCGGGAGGCTGAGGCAGGAGACTGGTGTGAACCCGGGAGGCGGAGCTTGCAGTGAGCCGAGATCACGCCACTACACTCGAGCCTGGGTGACAGAGTGAGACTCTATCTCAATCAATCAATCAATCAAAATAAGTGAAATCCAAACACAAGAAATCCATGCTAATCCATATCAAAATAAAAAGAAAACTAAGAACAAAAAATCTTGAAAGCACCAAGAAATAAATGACACCTTAACTATCAGGGGAAAAAACAATTTGAGTGACAGTGGATTTCTCATCAGAATTTACAATGATTAGAAGGAAATGGTACAACAAATTTCAAGTCCTGAAAGAAAAGAACTGTCAAACCCAAATTTTGTATCTGGCAACATTTTCCTTCAGAAATGAAAAGGAAATAAATGCATTTTCAGATTAATGAAAATTAAGAGAAGTTTTCACAAGCCACATACATTAAAACAATGGCTAAAGAAACCCCTTGAAAGTGAATGGAAATGATTAAAGAAGGAATCTTAAAACATCAAGAACAACAAATGTAAGTAATACAAAAGACGTTCCTTCTGCTCTTGTGTATTCTAAATTTAGTTTAGTAGTCAAAGCTAAAAGTACAATATTTTCCGATATGAATCTAAATGTATGTAGAGAAAATATTTAACACAACAATATTATAAATGGGTTGGGGAGATGGGTACAGAGACTTAAAAGAAGGTAAGTTTTCTACATTGGACATAAATTGGTAAAATATTAACACCAACAAATCTTTGTGGCAGTGGAAGAATTCCATATCTTGCTTCTAGCGGTTGTTACAGGAATGCATACATATTAAAAAAATGGCATAGAACTATACACCACATTGTACCAATGTCAATTTCCCGGTTTTGACATTGTACTATAGTTAATATAAGATGTAACCCCTGGGAGAAAGTAAGTGAAGGGTGCCCAAGAACTATCCATTTTGCAAATTATGCATCCACAACTATTTCAAAATAAAAAGTAAAAAAAAGTAATCTTTTAAAAAATTCTTATTAAGTCACATTCTGAAACACCTTCTAACCTTAAAAAATTGAAAAACAAAAACCATAATAAAGAGTTGGTATAAAATTACAGAGCAAATGTCTTCAGTAATTGATTGTTTTGCTTCAGTTAAGTTTTGGATCATCATTTGTGACCTATTTGAATTGGGGAAATGCAATTCTGTTTTGATGCTGATGTTACTATCAATATCTATTTTTTTCTTTTTTGTTAGATGGAGTTTCGCTTTTGTTGCCCAGGTTGGAGTGCAATGGTGCAATATCGACTCACTGCAACTTCCACCTCAGCGGCTCAAGTGATTCTCCTGCCTCAGCCGACCAAGTAGCTGGGATTACAGGCGCCTGCCACCATACCCAGCTAACTTTTTTGTACTTTTTTTATGTCTTCAATAATTGCATTGTATAAAAGCTAATGAGTTATCTTGGCTAGGTCATAAAGATAACTGACAACTTTGTTAACAGCTCCTAAATGAAAATATTATTTATAATCTTCAGCTATCAGGGTATAGTGATAAACACCTTAGAAGTGTACAAGCATTTTTTCTCTTTCAGAGAAGTGAAAAAACTAGCATAAGAGTCTCTGGATCTCTTAGTGGCACAACTAGATAGTGGCATCAAGCTGTGAAACATCCAGGGCATATTACCAAACTTTTTGATCTACCGTGAAAATCCTTCTTGTCCTTTTAATCGATAGTAAACATTTTTTTGGAAACTCTGAAAGCCCATATTGCTTCTCTCAGAACTGATCACACATCCTCAATGCAACTCTGTTTGGATTATACAATCTACACTGGTCTCATTGGACTAATTAATATGATTGTCTCTCCAGATAATTGAGAATTATGACCCATAGATTCAAACTGGGTAAACTTAAGGTTCTATGTTGCCAATTGGCTACTGCTATTACTTTCAGATTTTATCAATGATGAGATATTCCAAACATACAGAAAACACCAGTTTGCTCCCTTCCTTGAATGAACAGATATTAATACTCTGTCATAATTGTTTCAAATTTCTTTTTCCCTAAAAATTATAAAAACTTTGATATAGACACAAAATTAAAGTAGTACTAGATATACCAATCACCGAGATAAAACAGTTATCAAGATTTTGTCACATTCACAGAACCTATTTATTTATTTATTTATATTTATTTTATTTTTTTTAAAATTATGGTAGAAAACACATTTTAACATAACATGTTTAACATAAAAATTATCTTGACCATTTCTAAGTGTATAGTTCAATAGTGTTAACAACAGTCAAATTGTTGTGCAGTAGATCTCTAAAAACTTTTCATGTTGCAAAACTGAAACTCTATACCCATTGAGAAACAACCCTCTATTTCCCCTTCCTCACAGCCCTTGACATCCACAATTCTGCTTTCTATTAGTTGGACCAATTTAGATGCCTTATACAGGTGAAATCATACAGTGTTGGTCTTTTTGTGATTGGCTTATTTTACTTAGTATAACGTCTTCAGGGTTCATCAATGTTATAGCACATGACAAAATTTCCTTCTCTTTTTAGGCTAACATTCCACTGTATCTATATACTCCATTCTCTGTATCCATTTATATGTCAATGGACATTTGGGTTGCTTTCACCTCTTGGCTATTGTGAATAATGCTGTAATGAACATGGATATGAAAATATATCATCAAGAGTCTGTCTTCAATTCTACTGGATATGTACCCAGAAGTGGGATTTCTGGAGCATATGGTAACTGCATTTTTTAATTTCCTGAGGAAACTCTATACTGTTTTTCATGGTGGCTGCACTGTCAATTCCCATTGACAATGCACAAGAATTGCAATTTCTCCTCATTCCAATACCATTTGCTATTTTCTGTTTTTGTAACAGTGGCCATGTGTATTAGTCCATTCTCACACTGCTATAAAGAACTACATGAGACTGGGTAATTGAAGAAAAGAGTTTTGACTCACAGTTCCATAGGCTGTACAGAAGCATGTTTGGGAGGCCTCAGGAAATTTACAATTATGTCAGAATGCAAAGGGGAAGCAAGCACATTTTACCATGGTGCAGCAGGATAGAGACAGAGAGAAGGGGGAAGTGTGCCACACAACTTTAAACCATCAGATCTCATGAGACCACACTATCACGAGAACAGCAAGGGGGAAATCTGCCCCCATGAGCCAATCACCTCCCACAAGGTCCTTCCTCTGACATGTGGGGATTACAATTTGGCATGAGATTTGGGTGGGGACACAGAGCCAAACCATATCGCCACCTTGATGGGTGATATCTCAATATAGTTCTGATTTGCATTTCTCTAATGGTTAGTGACATTGAATATCTTGTCACTTGTTAGCCATTTATAAATCTTTGGAGAAATACCTGTTTGAGGCTTTTACCTATTATTTTTAACTAGGTTATTTGCTTGTCGTTAAATTATAGGCATTCTTTATATACTCTGAATATAACTCCTTATCAGATACCTGATTTAGAAATATTTTCTCCCATCTAGTAGGTTACTTTTTCACTCTACTGTTTGTTTCCTTTCAGGTGCAAAAGGCTTTAAGTTTGATGTACTCTCATTTGTCTATTTTTGCTTTTGTTGCCTGTGGTTTTGGTGTCATATCCAAGAAAACATTGCCAAATCCACTGTTATAAAATTTTTCTCCTGTGTTCTTATTGCAGTTTTATATTTTAAGGTCTTATGCTTAGGTCTTTAATTCATTTTGAGTTTATTTTCGTATATTGTGTAAAGTAAGGATCTGACTTCATACTTTTACATGTGGATATCCAGTTTTCTTAACACCATTTGTTAACAGTACTACCCTTTAAGACCATTGTATGGTTTTGGCACTCTTGTCAAAGATGGATTGATTGATTGATTGTGTGTACAAGGGTTTATCTGGGACCTCTATTCTATTCTATTGATCCATATGTCTGTCCTTATGTCAGTACCACACTGTTTAGATTACTGTAACTTGGGATCACTTAACCTATTTTTTAAAACATGTTTTTTCTTTTTCTTATTTGAAGTATTTTTCAGCAAATATCAGATGGTATTATTTTACCCCATCATAATTCAGTATAACTCTAAAAATTATGATCCACTACAAAACCACAATATTATTATCACTCATAATGTTTCTTTGGCATAATCTTACACCTGGTCTTAACCAAATGTATGGATTTTCTCAAAACTGTGTTTTTGGTTTATTTGAATTAAAATCTAAACAAGGTCCACATTTTAATATGTTTGTTTTTTAGGTCACCCTTAATTTAGAGTAGTTCTTCCTCTGCCCCCTTTTCCTCCAACCATTGACTTATAGAAATTAGTTCAGTTGTTCTATAGAATGCCTCCCATTCTGGATTTCTCTAATTCTTTATTATGTCATTTAACACTAAATGGAAATTAGCTAGTGGCTTAATTGTGTGGTCATTTAATTATAAATTTAAATTAACCTAGAACCATCATCTTTTCATGTCTGCAAGCAGTTTTTTAATCTTATCTGCAAATTGAAGATTCTGAGGACTTTTCCCAGTTTCACTGGGCATTCTCACATGTCTTGCCATGTTTCCACCCAAGGAATATAGGATCTTCTTCTTTTAGTAGATGTTTGTAGAAAATTTTTTTATACCCCAAGTTTGTGGCATACATAAGTTGTCCCTATTCATTTTTCAGTATTCCTGCCACACAACTTCGTTCTTGTTCTTGTTATACTGCTGTAAGTGATTTACCACTCCTGTTCATAATCTGAAATTTATGGGAATTTATTGCCTTCGACTTTTATTTAAGACATTAACAGTGCATTCATTATTGGCTATCCTAATTGATTTGTTTGTTTTCCAGGAGGAATTGTGGGGAAATTAAAACCTGCCTTTCTGCCAGGATCACATCACTGGATGCTCCATGACTCTCTTTTTGTAAAAGAAAAAAAAAAAAAATCACAGAAACACCCCCCCGTCCCAAACTAGTCTCTTTTACTTCTTCCCCCAAGCCCACCCCCAAATATAACTGTTATCCAGAAGCTGTTATGTACTGTTTCCATACATGTTTTTGTACTTTTGCTATATCTATATACATCAATTAAATTTATGTCCTATTGTTGTGAATTTTTATTTGCATATACATTTTCATATTATATGTATAATTTGCATTTTTGTTTTTTTATTCAAAATTATGTTTCTTGAGATTTATCCATATTGAAACATAGATAAATTTTATTGTTAATTTTAACTGCTATAGAGTATTCCATAATTTGAATAAAGCATAATTTGTTTGTACAATCTCCCGCCAAGGGAAAATTATTTCCACTCTCATCATGGCAAGGAATACTGCAAAAACAAAAATTACATTCATACATGTTTGCCTGCACCCATCTGCCTGATTTTCTCTAAAATAAATATCTAGGAGTGGAAGTGCCAGGTCAAAGGGCATATGCTCTTCTTATGCCAACATACACGAGAGTTTTCCCCAAGTATATCTACATCAACATCTATGATGTCTTAATTTTCTACATCCTTGTCTGTATTCGTTTGTTTTCATGCTGCTATGAAGAAATACCCAAAACTGTGTCGTTTATAAAGGCAAGAGGATTAATTGACTTACAGTTTCACAGTTTCACATGGCTGGGGAGGTTTCATGAAACTTACAATCATGGTGGAAGGGGGAGGAAACATGCCCTTCTTCACATGGTGGCAGGAGAGAGAAATGCCAAGCAAAAGCGGGAAAAGCCCCTTATAAAACCATCAGATCTTGTGAGAATGAACTCACCATCATGAGATCAGCATGAGTATAACTGCCCCCATGATTAAATTACCTCCCACCAAGTTCCTCCTATGACAAGTAGGAATTATGGGAACTAAAATTAAAGGCGAGATTTGGGTGGGGACACAGAGCCAAACCATAGCATTGTCAATGTGAAATAGTACTTTATTGTTACTCTACCATATATTTTATTGAACGAAATGTGAGGTTGAGAGCCTTTACAAGTCCTATTAGTAACTTTATCTTCTTTTTCTGTGTATGGTCTGTTTATAAAATTGATAATCTCTTGGGTTTTATGTCAATATCTTAATGATTTGTGAAGGTTTAAAAATATATTCTAGACAATGATTCTTTTTGATATTTATTAAATATAATGCATTCTTATAAAATCATCTATGGATTATTTCTCCCTTCCCCCCCTCCATTCCCTTTCCTCTGCCTTCATCTCTCTCTATCTCTACATCTACCTCTACCTCTAGCTCTATCTCTAGTTATAGCTCTATCCCTATCCTTATCCCTATCCCTAACTCTATCTCTAGCTCTAGCTCTACCTTTATCTCTACATGACCTCTACCTCTACGTCTAGCTGTATGCCTACCTCCACTTCTAGTACTGGTACCAGCTGTAGCTCTACTTCTATCTCTACCTCTACCTCATCTCTATCCCTAGGCTCTCTAGCTCTACCTGTAGTTCTACCTCTAGCTCTAGCTATACTTACATCTCTACCTCATCTCTATATCTAGCTCTAGTTATAGCTCTACCTCTACATCTAACTGTAGCTCTAGGTCTACCTATCTCTAGCTCTACCTCTACATCTAACTGTAGCTCTAGCTCTACCTATCTCGATCTCTATCTCTATCTCATCTATCTCCATAACCATTTCTCTCCCTACAGTTCAGATTTTGTTCTTGGAAACAGCCTGGGAAACAGGAAGTTTACTATAATTTCCATTTTCCCAAATCTCCATCTCTAACCACACCTCACCCCTACTACCACCACACAGATTTCTTCATGGAACATCCCTTGTTTGTGAAGTATTGACACTTATGCGAACAGGTATTAAAAGTACAAGTGTCTGGCCAGGCATGGTGGCTCATGCCCGTAATTCCCTCACTTTGGGATATGGATCACAAGGTCAGAAGATCAAGACCGTGCTGGCTAACATAGTGAAACCCTGTCTCTACTAAAAACACAAAAAATTAGCCGGGCATGGTGGCAAGCGCCTGTAGTCCCAGCTACTCGGGAAGCTGAGGCAGGAGAATCACTTGAAGCCAGGAGACGGAGGTTGCAGTGAGCCATGATCACCACTGCACTCCAGCATGGATGACAGAACAAGACTCCATCTCAAAAACAAAACAAAACAAAACAAAAAACAGTAGAAGTGTCCTGCCTTTATGGACTACCTGTTTGTCAAATATGATCACATTCCATAAATTAGTTTTAAGTTCAGCTGTGGTTTCCCTCCTTTCAGCATGCATATTATCTCTTCCCCTCCTCTGGACCTTTCCTATCCATGTCTTTACTAGGATTATTACATATCTGGTGAGTGCTGTAAACAAAATGTTATGTGTCCAATTAATGCTAATTTGGATGATAGGAAACAGAAATGTTAATTCTAATTACTTTTCAAACATAGCTCATGCATTAATAAGAGAATCTGATGTCACTTCAAGATAATTTGGTTGAGATGATAATGCTAATTTATTGAAATGAGTGGGTGTCATAATCAGTTTGGAAAAAAAGAGAAACATTTCTAAGACATACCAGATCATATTAATACATCACCTCCACACACAAAATTGGTGTTAACATACAAATTCCTCTGGTGCATTCACTAGATCTCAATATTTAAGGAGGCATTGCTTCCTTAAATATTGAGATCTAGTGAATGCACCTTTTAAAACTGTAATATATAGGTCAGAGGGGTTTTCGTTTGTTTTGTTTTCCTATCGTTCTCTTTGACTTTTAACATAGACTAGAGAAATAAAGGTACATGCAAATGCATAGATTTATTTAGATTTCAATTGAAATTTTTCATTATGCTTATTATTTTTAAACATAGGCATCTGCTTGGCTTCATGGGCAAAGCCCTGAATTTCATTCTCTTCTTACTGAAGTTCTTGAAATGAAAGTAATACTTTAATATTCGATAATAGCCCAAGAAGGATGGTAATATACAAGTGTAAGTATTATACATCAAAGAATAAACTTTTTACAAGAAAATGCATTATATTAAGAATCATAGAAGTTTTCACTCATAATAACAAATATGGAAGAAAAAATAGCTTGCAATAAACATACCCAAGTCCATATTTGTATCCAATATATGTTTTTTCTCTAAAGCAGAATTACAACATAAAAACAAAATTTAGATTCCAAATGGTATATCATATTAGAGAGAAAAATAGTAGCAAATGAACAGTTTAAAACTGTCCAAAAATATCAGTAATTTTATTTGAAAAATGACAACCATTCTTCAAAGTTCTAGGCCACCCAATTATTTCAATAAAACAAATTGTCTTGGAGAAAGGCTCATAAACTCTGAGCCATTCATTAGTTTATTTTTGTATCATGAGGGAGTTAGCCTGGGAAACTGGCAAAATCCTATCTTGCTTGAAAAGTAAATCCTTGGATTAGGGTTCTGTGCAACAAAAAATGCAAAAGGCTAATAATTTTACTTAAAAATTTTATGATTATTAATTTTCATTCTGTTAGCCTATATCACAATTAAAAGAAATAAACCATTTTGGTGGTTTGTGCCTGATTTTTCCCAAATTTCTTTGTTTTCTTGCTTTTTTTTTTATATTAAGCATAATATTTCTATTAGCTTCAGTGTGTACTCTTTATTACAAATTCTTAATGTCTGGATTTATTAAATAATTAAAACCATTCTTGCAAATGTCCAATATAAGAGTGAGTAGGTAAACTTCTTGCTTCATACCTTTTCCCAAAAACTTTTATTTTCAAGTAAAACTGATTCTTATTTGCTTTTAATTTACCAGCCACAAGCTTGATATCATTTAATTAGCTAGTTAATAAAGCTTTGTATTAAATCTTTGTATACACAATGATTTATTTGGGACTTAAATTTTGAATTCTTTCCTCCTTAAATTAATAAAATTTTGAGTTTCTGTTTTAATCTTCAAATATTTCAATTTGTTTTTTAAACAAACAAGCCTGAATTAAAGGAATGACTGAAATAAATGCCATTTTTTCTCTTACATGATCATACTATTAAAACTATAAAGTTTACACATCAAAATAAAAAGATAACCAAAGACAAAATAAAAAATTGTGAAAGCACCAATAAATAAATGATGTCTTACCTATCAGGGGAAAAATGTTATGGACTCTCCAAAAGAAAGAGTAGTAGCTCCTCTAAGTTCCCTGAAGGATAATAATCTGTGACACTACAGTAGATACTCAGACAGAAAGTAGTTCCAAGAACAAAGACTATTGTCTGTCAAGCGCTGCTTATTTTCATTACAGCCAGGAATATATTCAAAAGGTATATTTGTAATACATTAGCCACAATCTAATTGTGCTACCACTGGAGAGCTGCTCAGTGTCTAGTTCATCACACAGTTGGGAATTGAAGTTGAGTTCATTCTTTTTGAAGGTTGATATGGTTTGGCTGTGTCCTCACCCAAATCTCATATCCAATTCCTACATGTTGTGGGAGGAACCCCGTGGGAGGCAACTGAATCATGGGGGCAAGTCTTTCCTATGCTGTTCTCATGATAGTAAGCCTCATGTGATCTGATGGTGTTAAAAATGAGAGTTCCCTGCACAAGCTCTCTGCCTGCTGCCATCCACGTAAAACATGACTTGTTCCTCCTTGCCTTCTGCCATGATTGTGAGGCTTCCCTAGCCACGTGGAACTGTAAGTCCAGTAAACCTCTTTCTTTTGTAAATTGCCCAGTCTCGGGTATGTCTTTATCAGCAGTGTGAAAGCAGATTAATACAAAAGTCTAATCAGAGTTGGATTTGTGTTGCTTTTGTTTGTAATACTCTGCTACGACTGAATACAAGGAGGTCCAGTTTTTTCCATGTTACTAGCTTTTTCACCTCTTTTCCACAATAGCACAAATTCATGCTAGGAAGTTAACCGTGTGGCCATGAGAGCTTGTCTATACCATGATCTCCAAAAAACTGACTTTAATTCTTCTTATCTTTCCTACCAATATACCTACCATTGCTTTCCTCTTCAAACCTCAACTATTTAGTCAGTGGATTCAGCTTTAACCTTGTCACCTTATATGTACACGGACATTTTTACATGTTTTACATGAAACAAGTAGAGCATGAGTTAAGTAAATAAGTGTGTGTGTATGATGCACATGTGTATGCAGAAAACTGTAATCTCAATTTACTATTATTATCTAGGGCAATTAGAGAGGTGGTCAAGAACAGGTAACAAAAGGGTTTAACAGAAAACAGATAACATATGTCTTTAGAGAAGAAAGGATTGCAAATTTCACACTGGTCAAAATTGAAATTTCATAGAATAAACATCTGCAGTTTATGCTAAAAGTTGCATGAAAGGGTTAGAATATGATATTATTATAGGTAGATTTCAACCTTTGGTTGCAGCTGGCTGAGGGGGCTGCTGGCAACAGCTGTTATTTGCATGCCCCAGCTGACTGCTCCCAGAATACCCACAGCAGTTACAGGCTGGGAGGAGGCGGCAGGTGCTATCAGATGACTGCTCAGGAATGTGCCCTAAAGGGAACACTATTTAGCATGCAGGAGACTTGTCATGTGACTTTCTTTGGAGGGTGATTTTAAAGAGTTGTCTGCAACTAATGATGTCTGTGATCTGAACAGAGGTCATCTTCAATAACTTCTCTTCCTGTAAACAGGAAAAGGAATGCCGGGAAATGGGCAAGAGAGACAAAACAAGAGGGAGCCCCAGTCACTTTTGGACCTAGTAGCCAATGTGGCACTGCTTGCTATCTCTGGAGCTGAGTTTTAGTAATCCTTAGATATTGTCAGTCTACTTTGTTTAGAAATTGAACTTCAACACAATGAACACTAGTGAGGTTGGGTGCTGCAGCCAAAAAGCTTAGGATTTGAAGGTATCCTAAGAATCCATCTTCACTACTTCACAGCTTTGTGACACTGATCTCATCATATAACTTACCTACATGTTATTATCCCAATTTGCAAAATGATGATTATAATAACTGCCTCAATACATTAATGTAAAGATGAAATAAGGAAACATGTAAGGTGTCTGGCATATATTAGATGCTCAATATTTATGGTTCCTTTTTCATCATGTTGTAGGCTAATTGAACCCAATCTTTCTACCCTCAGAGACTGAGTTGGGTATTAGAAGACATTCACACGTTTATGTTAGGAATCAATTCACTCCATCCACAATGGCCATCCATGCTGTTCCTTAAACATGGTAGGCATTATTCTACCTTATGGTAATGGATCTGGCTGTTCCCTCCTCTGAACTTTCTCCCAAGTATGCATACGAACTGACTCACTTCCTTCAACTCTTCACTTAAAGGTATTCTTCTCATTGAGGTTTACCCTGACAACCCACTTAATATTGTAACCTGTACATGGCCCTCTTCACAGCTCCCTCAGTGCCATACTCCTGAGTCCCCTTACCATGCTCCTTTACTTTTTAAAAAAAAAATACATTTATTGCCTTCTAGCACTTAATAAAATTTTAAAATTACATTTACTGATTATTCTTTGTTTTTCCCCAGAAGACTGTTGTATTAGTCTATTTTCATGCTGCTGATAAAGACATACCCAAGGCTGGGAAGAAAAAGAGGTTTAATTGGACATACAGTTCCACATGGCTGAGGAGGCTTCAGAATCACGGCAGGAGGTGAAAGGCACTTCTTACATGTAGGTGGCAAGAAAAAGATAAGAAGGATGCAGAAGCAGAAAACCCTGATAAGACCATCAGATCCTGTGAGACTTATTCACTGCCATGAGAACAGTATGAGGGAAACCGCCCCCATCATCCAAATGATCTCCCACGGAGTCCCTACAACAACATGGAGGAATTATGGGAGTACAATTCAAGATGAGATTTGGGTGGGGATGCAGAGCCAAACCATATCATTCTATCCCTGGCCCCTCCAAATCTTATGTCCTCACATTTCAAAACCAATCATGCCTTCCCAACAGTCTGCCAAACTCTTAACTCATTTCAGCATTAACCCAAAAGTCCACAGTCCAGTCTTAACCTGAGACAAGCAAGTCCCTTCCACCTACAACCCTGTAAAATCAAAAGCAAGCTAGTTATTTCCTAGATACAATAGAATTACAGGTATTGGGTAAATACAGCCATTCCAAATGGGAGAAATTAGCCAAAACAAAAGTGTTACAGGGCCCATACAAGTCCAAAATCCAATGGGGAAGTCAAATTCTAAAGCTCCAAAATGATCTCCTTTGACTTCACGTCTCACATTCAGGTCATGCTGATGCAAGAAGTAGGTTCTCATAGTCTTGAGCAGCTCTGCCCCAGTGGCTTTGCAGGGTATATACCCTCTTCGGGCTGCTTTCATGGGCTAGAGTTGAGTGTCTGTGGTTTCTCCAGGCACACAGTGCAAGCTGTTGTTGGATCTACCATTCTGGGGTCTGGAGGACAGTGGCCCTCTTCTCACAGCTCCACTAGGCAGTGCCCCAGTAGGGACTCTGTGTGGGGGCTCTGACACATTTCCCTTCTGTACTGCCCCAGCAGAGGTTCTCCATGAGGGCCCCACTTCTGCAGCAAGCTTTTGCCTGGGCATCCAGGTATTTCCACACATCTTCTGAAATCTAAGTGGAGGTTCCCAAACCTCAATTCTTGACTTCTGTGCACCTGCAGGCTCAACATCAGATGGAAGCTGCCAAGGTTTGGGGCTTGCACCCTCTGAAACCATGGGCCGAGCTATACCTTGGCCCCTTTTAGCAATGGCTAGAATGGCTTGGATGCAGAGCACAAGTCCCTAGGCTGCACACAGCACAGGACTCTGGGCCTGGCTCACAAAACCATTTTTACCTCCCAGGCTTCTGGATCTGTGATTGGAGAGGCTGCCATGAAGACCTATGACATGGCTCAGAGATATTTTCCATATTGTCTTAGGGATTAACATTCAGCTCCTTGTTACTTATGTAAATTTCTGCAGACAGTTTTGAATTTCTTCTCAAAAAATGGGTTTTTCTTTTCTACTGCATCATCAGACTGAAAATTTTCTGAATTGTTATGCTCTGTTTCCCTTTTAAAATGGAATGCTTTTAACAGCAACAAAGTCACCTCCTAAATGCTTTGATGCTTAGAAATTTCTTCCAACAGATACCTTAAATCATCTCTCTCTAGTTCAAAGTTCCACAAATCTCTAAGGCAGGGGCAAAATGCTGCCAGTCTCTTTGCTGAAACATAACAAGAGTCATCTTTGCTCCAGTTCCCAACAAGTTCCTCATCTCCATCTGAGACCACCTCAACCTGAACCTTATCATTCATTTCACTACCAGCATTTTTGTCAAAGTCATTCAACAAGTCTCCAGGAAGTTCCAAACTTTCCCACATTTTTCTGTCTTCTTCTGAACCCTCTAAATTGTTCCAACCTCTGCCTGATACACAGTTCCAAAGTCACTTCCACATTTTTGGGTGTCTTTTCAGCAATACCCCATTCTGCTGGTACCAATTTACTGTATTAGTCTGTTTTCATGCTGCTGATGAAGACATATGCAAGACTGGGAAGAAAAAGAGGTTCAATTGGACTTATAGTTCCACATGTCTGGGGAGGCCTCAGAATCATAGTGGGAGGTGAAAGGCACTTCTTACATGGCAGCAGCAAGAAAAAAAATTAGGAGGATACAAAAGCAGAAACCCCTAATAAAACCATCAGCTCTCACGAGATTCATTCACTACCTTGAGAACAATGTGGGGGAAACCACCGCCATGATTCAAGTTATCTACCACCGGGTCCCTCCCACAACACATGGGAATCATGGGAGTACAATTCAAGATGAGATTTAGGTGGAGACACAGAGCCAAACCATATCAACTGTATACTCAATAAGGGTTTAAAATCTTTATTCACTTCACTGATGTGTCCCAAGCTCCTGTTTCCTTGTAGGTAGTTAGGGCAGAATAAATATTTTTTCATGAATGAATGCACTGAGGCATTTCAGAAAACATCAATCTATAGTGTTTAGGAATTGACTATGACCTGAATTAACATGCTTTGTTCACCTCCCATCCCCAGATACTGGAGCATAGTAAGTATGACATGTATAGTAGAATGAATAAAAAAATAATGGATTCAGGCACAACACTGCCTCCCATGAGGCTAGGGAATTACCCAGACTCAGGCAAAATTCATTACCATCATTCTCTTCTTTATGAACCTGACAACCAAACCTACTGGTTTAGGAATTTTTTCTGTTAAATATATTTGATTGATGTTATACCCAGAAGGTAAAGATAATGTGGAAAATATTATCTACTGCCCTTGAGTCAAGGACTCTGATGTACATCGTGGTGAATATTTACGCTTACTATGTCATTTCAAGTTTGAAAGTTGACATTTAAATTACAATAATGTCCCTCATTTTTGTAACACAAGAGCAATAGAAAGAAGGTCAGTTGTACCTTATCAGTGGAGAGTGTTACCTTGCTCCCGTGTCATTTTGAGCTTTGCTGAGCAGGAAACTGGCTTCTAATCTCATGGAGTGATCCTATGTACTTCACCCAGTTGAAGAAACACAACTGATTAAGCCTTTCCTAAAAAGCTATTCTTTGTTCTTGAAAGTTTCTGCTCTACATAGTAGCAAGGCGGCATTATCTAGTAACAACCTTAAGAAAACACACCTTCTCAACACTCAAGATGAAAATACTCAGAGGATTTGTATACAGTCAAATCCAAAGTGAAAAATACTTTAGAGTCATGTTATTTGGGGGAGTGGAGACAATAAGACATAAAATAAGGAGGGCTAAATGTTATAAAAACAAGATAGAAAGTTTACAGTAATCTTAGTAAATTTCTGTCAAGACAGCTGCAATTCAGATATGCTGCATTCTCATTTGACCTTTATTTACCTCTACTCCCAGTCTTTAAAATGATGGTCTTTCTCCTGAGATGTTCTATAATGGAACTTTGGGACATATTAATCTGATTTCACACAATTGTTGTGTTCAGTCATCTGTACTCAATGTGTCATATATGCCTGAACAACCAGACATCAAACAAAGGCTTTATGTGATGCTAGTATGTGGTCTTGCCTTGTAACAATGCATTTATGTGCCTTTGTCTTTTCTCCTGGAATTAAGACAGCTAAAGATTTCACAAGTGGCACCTAAGAATGATACCCTAGGGAAGCACTGGACCTGTTTATATTCCGCCTCATCATGAACACAGTCATTCACGTATTTGATCACACAGGGTAAAGGAGATGCAATACTTTTCTGAAACAATGTGAAGACACGAGAATAAATCAAACATTCTGGTAAACAATTCATGTCCTCAAAAACATGTTTTAATGTGTGCAACTGTCTTTAAGTGCTCCAAACCCAGACATCTTACTTTAGAGGCAGAGCTCCCAAGTGGCAGACAAAAGCACCAACTTGCTCATGATTCATTCTAACCTTTTTACATAAAACTGGAAGTAGGAACCACAGTCAAGGAATAAGAAAGCTGATTCAGAATTTACCACTGTAAATTATTCAGCTAGAAAATATTACATAAATGCATGCAGAAGTCAGGAAGAAGAAATCAAAACATAAGATCATAATCCCAGTAGTATGCTGTCAAACATGAATGAACAAAGATTGTTGGTTCTATGTAGAGATACTATATTGAATGGAAGACGTGAAAAGCTGTCTGCTCCTAAGACTCTGATAACATAAGTATCAGAGAATGATAAGTGGACTGGATGATTAGTGCTAAAAGGAACTTTTAATAACATCTAATGCAAATCCAGTAATTTTACAGAGGCTTTAAATAGATTTGGAAAAGTTGAATAATGTGCTCTCAATCCATAACTAGTTGATACTGATGAATATACCAGAAAAACAGAACAAACCATCTTTGCCATTGAAGTGTATCTGTCTTATTAGGTTTAACTAATATATTCAGACATCAGGTCATGTGATACCTAATGCTTGAACTGGTCAGGTGTTGCACTTCATTCCCAGAATTGATAGATGGTTGTTATTGCATTCTGCCGTTGCCTTTGTTATCATAGTAATTATAATGCCCTATTTACTTCAGCTAGAGGATTAATGTTTCAGGATATCTTTTCTTCTGTCTAGACATAGATTATTTGTATAAATACTCTATTAAAATGGAGTTCCCAGGTTTTGTTCCTATTCAGTTATTCTGCTTTCTATCTTGCAATTAACTACAAAAAGGTGAATACATAGCACTGAGAATGAGGCAAACCAAGGGCCTGCCATCAGGTGATTTTAAACATTGAGCATTGGCATAGTAATTAAACTCAACCAACTGTAGAGTTAATAAAAATACAGATCCAGATTGCTAGTCAACTATTTCAGATGCATGGTTCTGGTTACACAGTGAAAACCTAGGAACTTTAAGGACACTATAGAGGTTGCTGTAGCCAGTTTAGTCAACACCTTACAAATCACTACAGCTGAAAGGGCTGAGAATGATCTAGTAGACAATTCTCACTCAAGGTCAGAAAGATAATTAACGGCTGGACCGGAACAGCTACCAAGAATTTCTCACACTAGACCAGGAATCTCTCCAAACAACGCTAACCTTGAAGATAATGTAACTTTGAAAGAAATTTGTACATAGTTGTCTTAGTTCTGTGCAATATTTAAGTGGCCCCACATAATTTCAAATAAATCCTGGTTGAAGTTGCCTGAATCTTGATTTGTTTTGAACCTACAAGTTATTGACAAGTTTTAAAACTACTGAGTTAGGTTTTCTTTTGTATGTTTATTTAAGAAAATGGAGAACAAATAGCCCCAAACTTCAAACTGTTCATGCTGAATTGGACATTATATATTAAGGACACAGGAGGTATGAGAATTCCTCAGCTACAGTCAGTAGCAAATGTGTTGGACTAGCTGAAAGATTTAGAACTAAGTACGAGGCAAGAGAGAGAGAGGATAAGGAAGGAAAGATAAGGAAGTAACTTTTTTTTACAAAACTCCTCTAAAGTACTCTTTTTATAACGGGTCTTGCCAGAACTTAGATAAACCAGAATGACTATGTTATTCTTCCAGAAAACTGTTTATGAATCAGTCTGCTACTTTCTACCCCACCAAAAAAAAAAAAAAAAAATATCACAGTACTTCAGCACTGATGGCATTAGTGGCCGAGCAATCTCCTTCAGAGTGCTGCTCACTTGATTTGTTGAAGGACAAAGTAGTTGAATCATCTTACTTGCTGAATCTAGAGGAAAAATACTGTCACTTCTTTATTGTTGTCATTTTGCAGTGTTTATTATGTCATAAAATGTTAGGCTTTGAAGTCCCAATCTGACTGTTTGGAGCAGGGATCTCCTGCCAACTGCATGATGTCATCAAATAAGCAAACATAATAAACACAATTAACAGAGCAAATATTTATCAAGTCACTGGAATTTAAAAGTTGTTTGTTATAGCTACTAGTGTTACTTACCCTGACTTATGCACAAAGGAAAATAGTTTCATTTCAAATAGGTAGTTTTTTTCCCAAATAGCCGTACATATTTTTTACCAATATTTTATTCTCTTCTTCTGTATACCTAGAGAATGTGATTATTGTCTTCCTTGAAATTGAATAAAGTATTGTGACTAGATCTAGCCAATAAATTGTAAATGAAAATTATTAGGTTGGTGCAAAAATAATTGTGTTTTTTTCTGTCACTTTTAATATGTGTGACTATGATTGTGGATATCTCATGTTCAATTATCCAGGCTTTCTTTTGGTAATTGAGACAGTTTCATGTTCTAAATGTTGCAGCTACCACATAGTAAAGCCCCTGCTGGTCTGGGTTTCTGAGTGACTCTAGAGTTGACTCCCATGTCAACCAAAAATAGTTACATAATTTGAGTAGAAAATAAGGTTATACTGTGTTAAGCTGCTGAGATTTTCAGTTTGTTATCATAGTGTAACCTACCCTATCCAATATATATGACACATGGGATAAAAAGTATATATGTATATATTTGCATATGTGTTTATATATGTATATAAGCATCAATGTGTATATGTATATATGTACATGTGTATATATGTACATATGTATGCATATACACATGCATATACATATATGTACAAACATACATAAGTTTATGTGTATGTACATAGACACATAAGTACATATAAAAGTATAGTCAGAATATGCAAGTATATACATATGCATACATGTACATATATAATATGATAACTAAATTGTTGCATAAAGAATTCTGATAATATATTAGTGCTTTATTTTACAGAAACATTTCTTAATTATGTCTTTAAAAGAAAACAGTTTTCAACAATTTAGGTTACCTTTCATAACGTTATACCAAAAAGCAAGCAAACCATAGCCTAGATGGCAATCTCTGCTGGAAGTTCTGCAGGTGCTAATTATACTCCTTAATCTTTTTACATTTTAACTAATATGAAAATAAACACACAAAAAATGTGGAATTGTGAGTCTCAAAATATTAGCTTTTCACCCTAAATGTGAGTTTTTCTACTTTGTACTACCTAATATGAACTGACTCATCCTTCTACTTGCAGGGAGATCCGCTGGAGGACTGCGGGCTTCCCTCCACAGAGCTAAAAATGCTCTGCTCTAGTGAGTTGACTGCATGGAGGAGTAAGCAGAGGAAAACAGGCACCGCTTAAGGACATGTTGGAGAGGGAGCAAGAGGCTGCTGCTTGCACCACAATGATACTGACCTCATCTCATCCTTAGGAGAAGTAGAAAACAGGGCAATCAGGAAGACAGACTCCTGGGGTTCTTCCAATATTGTTTCCTCCTGGAGAGACTCAGAAATTCCTTTTTTAGCTATGAAATTTTAAGATGTTGATTAATGTGCTTTCTCTTTCACCCACAACAACCTTGTATGAGTCTTCTACATCTTTGCCATTATTACTATTCAACATTAAAAACTGTGTCCTCTGACTAAAGAGACGTGATGACTACGTGTTTGTGTTGTTCTGAATTGGATACTGAAACAGAAAAGTAACACGAGTAGGAAAACGGATAAAATTTTAACAAAATCTGAAGTTTAGTTGATAGGAATGTACTGATGTTAATTTCTTAGTTTTGATAAACATACCATGGTTATATAAAATGTTAACATTTGGGGACACTGGATGAAGGATACGTAAAAACTCTGTACTACTTTTGCAACTCTTCTGTAAATCTAAAATTATTTCAAAATAAAAGTTTAAAAGAAAAATATTTTTATTTTACAGGATGGGGAGCACAATCATTAGAAGTTTATCTTATGAATAGAAAAGTCATGGCAAAGGCTGCCTTTGTAATATTACTTAATATTACTTCAACAAAAAGTAATATTGTTTGGTAAACAAAGGCAAAGTGAATTAGGCGGGATGAACCTAAAGAGATATTTTGGAGCTCCTCTTTTAATATTTTGACTTAAGTATAATAATAATACACTTCTTGTAATGCTCTGTGACTTTGAATATAATGGGAGGCAGGTTTACCCTAAGCAGTATCCAGCTTGAGATTTCCTTAGTGATTTTGGAGGTCCAAGATATTTTCTTTTCACAGTTCAATGAATAAGAAAAGGAGCAAATATATAAAAAAGCTGACCTACTGTATGTGGCTGACTTCTCATAATTTTGTGAATCCTAAAAGGCATTCTTTCTTACTTTGTTCCCAGCTTCCTTTCATCTGAGAAAGTTCTTAAATACCTAGTATCCAAGAGTCTTATCTACCCTTCTCAACTTCTAGATGAAGGGGGGATCTTAAAGTTTCATCCTCACCATTCCTTCAGGGGGTTCTATAGACACATGCAGTTACCCTGGCTGGATGAAGCACTGGGTATTAACTCAGTTAACCTCAGTTAACCTCAGTGTTCTGCACTGCAATTAACCTCAGTGTTCATGTAATAGATATGGGTTGGTCATTTAATTTCAATAACAAACAACCTCGTGAAAGTCAAAACAGGACGAAAAAATGGTTAATAGCTTTGGAATTAGAAAGAACTAGATTTAAATGGCAGATGTGTCACTTTCTAGCCAGCTTCTATTAAGCAAAAATTTTATCAGATTCTGAGTCCGTTTGTCTGTAAGACTCCAATAGCCCACCTACAAGGTTGTTGTGAGATTTAAATGACACAGGATATGTAAAATAGTTCTTGGGATTAAGTAGGGTATCTCAATATATTGGTTCTACAATATATTGTAGAAGGATAGTATGATATATGATAGTAGGACAGCTTGAAAGTATGACCGTCAAGTTGGAGGGAGGAATAAAATGTCAGTGCCAGAAGTCTAGGCATACAACTGCATGGTGGCTTTACTGAAAGATTGTACAGTGCTTCACAATTATATAAATGTTGGATTATAGTCACAAGTATAGCTTAAGCACCTTTTGATCTATTTTCACCCTCATGCCACTGCTCATGGCATCATGTAAAGATGTACAAGATGCATGCCCTGGCAGTATCAAGATTCACTGAAAGACACAACTCAGCTGCTTCTAAATGGCTACTTCTTTTTATGTTAATTGCATAATAAAGACTATTCAGTCAAAATGAGTTTACCAGTTGTTGCTTTAAGACTTTCAGTACTCCCATTTGGAACAGAACGAATTTTAAAATAAGACTGATGCAAAATGGTGGTCATTTGCATGAATAGAAGGTTTTTGCCCAACCAGATCAAAGCGCATTAGTGGATTTTGAGCTCAAATTTCAGGTAATTTGCAACTGTGTACCTGACAATTCACAGACCAGAAATAATTTTATGAACATTGATCATAGTGAAAATAGTTGTAATACAAACAAGAGCTCTTAGTAAACGGTTTCAAGGCCTTATAAAACCAACTAATGATGTAATGATGTTTTGTTCTGCTTAATTACAAGTCATAATGCAATGTAATTAAACCCAGTGGCAGGAGGATAACAGTACCAAGATGCAGACAATTAAGTTAACTACAACATATGTAAGATATATTTATGTACCAGATAAATCTTCTGGCAGGAAGGATCTAGATCTTCCTTAATTAAAATAAGCGTTTTTCTTGCATTTGCACATAATAAAAAAATACAGTTTCCATATTCTCAGCAGTAGGATAAACAGTCAATGACTGATGTTTAAGAAACATGTTTAAAAATCCGAATTTAAGAGTCTAAGAATGACTTCTTCTAATTCAGATGTTTAGAGAAATCCTGTATGAAGGGGAAAAAAGTAGTATTGTTTGGTAAACATAATTGTCCCTTTTAAAAAATTGATTTGCAGTTTATTACACTTTCTGAGTAATAATTATTTGCTATGTATATATTGCAAATATCTACTCCCAGACCTGTAACTGTTTTTTTACCTTTATCGTATCTTTTGAAATATAAATTTTTACATTTTGACATATTTATCAATCTTTCTTATATGGCTTGTGCTTTTGTGCCTTATTTAAAAATATCTTTCCAACCATATGGCAGCATATATTCTCCCACGTTTTCTTCTAATAATTTTTTGTAGCTATGTTTTTTGTTTCTCTGAAGTTAATGTTTGTGTTTTGGGTGAAATTGGGGCCAATTTCACTGTTTTAATGAAAATCCATTAATTCCAACACCATTTTCTTATTTTATTCAATTGAGACAAGCTAGTTATTTTATTTTTCACCAGTACCATTTTTCGAATAGGCTATCATTTTTTTTTAACTGTTTTATAACATCATTTCTATCATTTGTCAAATCTTTATATATTTATGTATGTATTATGGGATTCTCTACTCCATTACATATCTCTATTCCTATACTAATATATAACTATTTTAATTTTTATAACGTTGTAATAAATCTTGGTATCTAGCAGCCCAGCCCTCACTCAAATGAGTCTTGACTTTTCTTACTCCTTCAGTCTTCCATATTAATTTTAGAATTCTCTTCCCATGTTCCACGAAAAATAATTGCCTTTTTTATGATACTGAGTCTTCCATATACATGGCATAAATCTCCATTTATTCAGATTTTTACATGACCTTTAATAATACTTTAAAATTGCCACCATAAAATTCATGAAATTGTTATATTGTTCAATTCCAATGAAATTCATAATTTTGGACACTTTTTAGTAGGATATTTTTTCCCTTATGTTTTCTAATTGGTTGAAGAGCAGGAGTAGGCATCCTTGTTTTTGACTTCAGTGAGAATTCTTCTAAATAGTAACAAATATTTAAGAAGTGTTTAACCAGTAGACTGCAAGCTCCATGACAACAAGGTCTTGATTCTTTTTATTGCTATGTCACCAATGCTTAAGACAAGTATCTGATAAAAGTGGGTATAAAATAAATATTTATAATCTGAATAAATAAAGATATGATGCAGGTTTTTTGGTAGTAATCTTTTATCTTTGTAATCAAGTTTTCTTCTCTTGCCAGTTGTTTTAAAAAACCATGAACTACTGTTGAATTTTGTAATTTATATTTTATATACTGATAAAATTGTATGAGTTTTTGTCCCATAATTGCTATTGTTTTGAACTGGTGACTTCCCTAATATATAACTATCTTTACTAGTGATGAGGCATTACATTTTTGTATACTGTAGGATTTGTGTTGCTGATATTTTAATATATTTCCATCTCTTTCAAGTTATATTGCTCTATACTTTTGCTGAGTCTGATTATGTGTCTTTTCTAGACAATATATAGTAAGACCATGTTTTATTAATTCATTTTGCCAACTTCTGCTTTTTAGTAGAGTATTTAATTCCTTTACATTTAATATAATTACTGATAAGGTAGGATTTATACCTGCCATTTTGCTTTTTTTTCTATATATCTTATACGTTTCTTGCTCTTCTATCTAATCTTCTGTTCTGCCCTTCCTCTGTGTTAAATAGAGATTTTCCACTTTACCTGTATTAGTCTGTTTTCACACTGCTGATAAAGACATACTCAAGACTGGGCAATTTACAAAAGAGGTTTAATTTGACTTTCAGTTCTACATGGCTGGGGAAAGTTCACAATCATGGCATAATGCAAGGAGGAGCAAGTCACATCTTACATGGATGGCAGCAAGCAAAGAGAGGTGTGCAGGAAAACTCCCCCTTATAATAACTATAAGAACTCATAAGACTTATTCACTATCACAAGAATAGCATGAGAAAGACTTGCCCCCATGATTCAATTACCTCCCACTGGGTACCTCCCACAACATGTGGGAACTAAAGATGAGGTTTGGGTGGGGACACAGAGCCAAACCAAATCTTTCAGCCCCAGCCCCTCCCAAATCTCATGTCCTCACATTTCAAAACCAATCACGCCTTCCCAACAGTCCCCCAAAGTCTTAACTCATTTCAGAATTAACTCAAAAGTCCACAGTCCAAAGTCTCATCTGAGACAAGGCAAGTCCCTTCCACCTATGAGCCTGTAAAACCAAAAGCAAGTTAGTTACTTCCTAGATACAATGGGGGTACAGGCATTGGATAAATACAGCTATTCCAAATGGGAGATATTGGCCAAAAAAAGGAGGCTACAGGTGCCATGCAAGTCTAAAATCCATCAGGGCAGTCAAATCTTAAAGCTCCTAAATGATTTTCTTTGACTCCATATCTTACATCCAGATCACACTGATGCAAGAGGTGGGTTCCCATGGTCTTGGGCAGCTCTGCCCTGGTGGCTTTGCAGGGTATAGCCCCCCTCCTGGTGTCTTTCATGGGATGATATTGAGTGTCTGTGGCTTTTCTAGGTGCATAGTGCAAGCCATAAGTGGACCTACCATTCTGGGGTCTGAAGGATGGTGGCCCTCTTCTCACAGTTCCACTAGGTAGTGCCCCAGTAGGGAGTCTCTGTGGGGGCTCCAACCCCACATTACCCTTTCACACTGTCCTAGCAGAGATTCATGGGGGCCCTACCCCTGCAGCAAAGTTTGGGCATCCAGGCACTTCCATACATCTGAAAACTAGGCAAAGCTTCACAAACCTCAATTCTTGACTTCTGTGCACCCGTAGCTCAACGTCACATGTAAGCAGCCAAGGCTAGGGGTGTCCACCCTCTGAAGCAACAGCCCAAGCTGTACCTTGACCACTTTTAGTCATGGCTGGAGTGGCTGGGACCCAGGGCACCAAGTTCCCAGATGGCACACAGCACAAGGACTCTGGGAGCACGAAATCATTTTCTCTTAGTTCACCATATTCAGACCTGTCCTTTGGAGGGGCCGCTGTGAAAACCTCTGACATGCCCTGGAGACATTTTCCCCATTGTCTTGGGGATTAACATTTGACTTATTATTACATATGCAAATTTATGCAAGCACTTGAATTTCTCCTCAGAAAATGGATTTTCTTTTCTATTACATTGTCAGGCTGCCAATTTTCTGAACTTTTATGCTCTGCTTCCCTTATAAAACTGAATGCCTTTAATAGCACCCAAGTCACCTTTAGAATGCTTTGCTGCTGGGCCGGGCGCGGTGGCTCAAGCCTGTAATCCCAGCACTTTGGGAGGCGGAGACCGGCGGATCACGAGGTCAGGAGATGGAGACCATCCTGGCTAACACAGTGAAATCCCGTCTCTACAAAAAATACAAAAAACTAGCCAGGCGAGGTGGCGGGCGCCTGTAGTCTCAGCTACTCAGGAGGCTGAGGCAGGAGAATGGCGTGAATCCGGGAGGTGGAGCTTGCAGTGAGCTGAGACCCGGCCACTGCGCTCCAGCCTGGGCGACAGAGCGAGACTCCGTCTCAAAAAAAAAAAAAAAAAAAAAAAAAGAATGCTTTGCTGCTTAGAAATTTCTTCCGACAGATACCCTAAACCACCTCTCAAGTTCAAAGTTCCCCAAAGCTCTAGGGCAGGGGTAAAATGCTGCCAGTCTCTTTGCTAAAACATACCAAGGGTCAACTTTGCTCCAGCTCCCAACAAGTTCCTCATCTTCATTTGAGACCACCTCAGGCTGGACTTTACTGTTCATATCACTATCAGACTTTTGTTCAAAGCCATTCAACAAGTCTCTAAGGAGTTCCCAACTTTCCCACATTTTCTTGCCTTTTTCTGAACCCTCCAAACTGTTCCAACTTCTGCCTGTTACCCAGTTCCAAAGTCGCTTCCACATTTTCAGGTATCTTTTCAGCAGCTTCCCACTCTACTGGTAGCACTTTTCTGTATTAGTCTGTTTTTATGCTGCTGATAAAGACATACCCAAGACTGGGCAATTTACAAAAGAAAAAAGTTTAATTGGACTTACGTTCTACGTTGCTGGGGAAGCCTCATAATCATGGTGGAAGGCAAGGAGGAGCAAGTTATGTCTTACATGGATGGCAGCAAGCAAAGAGAGCTTGTGCAGGAAAACTCCCCCTTGTAATAACCATCAGATCTCATGAGACTTACTCACTTTCATGAGAACAGCATGGGAAAGACCTGCTTCCATGATTTAATTACCTCCCACCAAGTCCCTCATACAACATGTGGGAATTCAAGATGAGATTTGGGTAGGGACACAGCCAAACCCTATCAGTACTATTTTAATGCTATCATTGTTTCTTTAATTATATATTTTTGTGTTATTTTCTCAGTGGTTGCCTGGGGACTCCAATTAGCATCTTAACTTAAAACAACATGATTTGGATTAGTACCAACTTAATTGCTATATAAAAACTTTGGTCCAACATGCTTCCAATTGTTTTTGTTCTCTGTGTTATTGTTATGCAAATTATATCTTTATATATAATATGCCTTTAAACATGTTTTATAATTATTGTGTTATACAGTTGTCCTTTAACAACCATATTGTTTCCTTTATGAGTGCTATTTCTTTCTTCATGTGGATTCAAGTTAATGTCTACTGTCATTTTATTTCAGCCTAAAGGACTTCCCTTAGTATTTCTTGTAGGACAAGTCTGCTAACAACAACCTTTCTTAGTTTTTGTTTCTCTGCGAATGTTTTAATTTATCCTTCAGTTTTGAAGGATATCTGAATATAGAATTCTTGGGTGATAGTCTTTTTCCTTTGGCAGTTTAAATATATCATCCCACTGCCTTCTGATCATCATGGTTTCTGATGTAAATCAGTTTTAATCTTATTGAGGATCCCTTATATGTGATAAGATATTTCCCTCTGCTGTTTTCAGGATTCTTTGTCTTTTAATAGTTTGATTATAGCATGTCTAGAAACAGATCTTATTAAGGTTCTCACCTTTGAATTTTTTAAACTTCCTGGATCAATGTTTTTCACCAAATTGGAAGAAGTTTTCAACCATTAATTCTTCAAATATTCTTTCTACCTCTTTCTCTCTTCTTCTTCTTCAGAAACTCCCGTTGAGTGTATGTTGGTAAGCTTGATGGTGTGCACAGGTCTGTGTTAATTATTCTTGATTATCTTTTCCCTGTACCCCAGACTGGGCCATCTCAATTGATCTATCTTCAATTTTACAGTTTCTTTTTTGGAGTGGAGGGTGCTATCTTAAATCAGTTTTTGAGCTTCTCTAGTGAGTATTCTCTTTTAATTACTGTAGTTTTAAACTTTATATATATATATAAAATATGTAGTATTATATATAATTTCTGTCTCTTTATTGATATTCACTGTTTAGTGAGATAGTCTTATATCATACTTTCCTTTTTAAAAAATACATGGCTTCTTTTAGTTCTTTGAGCATATTTACAATAGATTATTTAAAGTCTTTTTCTAGTAAGTCCAAATCTGGACTTATTCAAGAAGAGTTTCTACTGATAAGTTTTTTTTCTGTATATGAGCCATACTTTTTTGCATGTCTTTTTTTTTGGGTGTCAACTCAACATTTTAAATATTATTGAGTAACTTTTGAAATTACATTAACCTTCTTTCCAGTGTTTGTTGTTTTTGGCTAAATGTTGTTTTGGTTATGATTGTTGTGGTTGTTGTTTTTTTCTCTTTATTTAGTAACTTTTCTGATTATGTAAATTCTGACTTTTTTGGCTGATTATAATACTGGACTTCAGTAAATTCTTCAGGACAGAGACTATGTTCTGTACCAACAATGCCTCAGATATTTCTGGCCGTGTTAGAAGCTCAATACATTTTTTATGTAAAAGATGAATAATAGTATCAATAACACTTTTCTCTGATGTGGATAATGAGGAGATGGAAATAATAGTATACAATTTGGGTTTTGCCATTTATGTGGTACTTAGTACAAATTGATACATACACTATAATAATTTTAAATACAAACACTGAGTTGTGATTTAGCAATGTTTTAATTTTGAATTTTCTTATTCTGCTTTAATAAAATGTTTGACTATCATCATTTAATATTTGAAAGCTGAAGTTTGTATGCAGCTTTCAGTCACCAGCAATTAAAATGCCCCTGCAATTTTTCTCTATTTGCTTTTAAAATTAAACCAATTTAAATCAGTGTCTATGGAATACCTTTTACTCCCAAGAGGACTTGAAAGTCTCAACATTTTCTGTTATTTGCACTTGGAGAAATGAATTTGTGTTGCATGCAGCTAGCATCAACTGCCACAAGAGAGGTGATGGATACACATTCACATCTCTAACAGACCTTCTAGGACAAGGAGTTACCAATTAGAGGTTTCTCAGGAGCTAAGTTTTACCCCAACAGCTAATTGACAAAAGAGACCGTGGTTTCCCTAGTAATAGCTGCAGACTTTGAAATTTAATGAGACTTACAACTCTGTATCAGATATAACAGCTTATTAAATAGGTTGTATGTTTAGCAAGAATTAAAAACTTAAAAAAAAATCTGAATATTTACCTTTTTCAAGTGAAAATATTGAAAGTTTATAATAGTCTCTGAGCAATCAAAAGTGATCATGAAATCATAAAATCTAGCATGTAATCTTTCCAATATATTGAAGTGTGTCAATTATTTTAGAATAAGACAAAGTACACATAAATATATACATATACCATGAGAAAGGCAGATAACTGTGGTAGAGCAGAAACAATTGGATATAACTCATGATGAGAAGTCGGAGCTATCAGCCTGGAGGGGAGCTAGAATAACTATGAATGCTTAGCTGTAAACAACACAAAGAAGACAATCATTTGAAAGAGTTTCAAATTTGCAAACCCCAATGTGAATCAGGGAACCAATTAATTTTTCATTAATCCAGCCTGATACCTTGTGTGATACTGACAAGTGCTTCTGCATTCTGTGTTAATTTAATAAAGTCATCTTGAAGAACCTGCATTGACTATTTACAACACTCAACGTTCCCCTTAATCCTTAGATCCTCATAAATGTGGCTTTTGCCTTCTCTGCTTATTTATGATTAGATGTAACATTACAAAATTTAAAATTTATCCTTCTCCCTCAGAAAGAAATAGAAGTCACAGATATCAGCGTTCCCTACACTTGCCAGCTACATGGGAGCTCTAGAGTAAAGGCAAAGGGACAACACAGTTCAGAAAGCAATTGCTTTGCTGAAAGAGCTGACTATAGGTTAAGGCACAGCTCAGCAATGAGAAAAAGAATAAAAATCATGTTTTTGTATTCACTGTTGTCAAGTTCTGAAAATTAAAACCCACTTCCATTCTTATTTTCTAAATAGTATTTCAAAGTTTTGATTCTCATAAAAAGGAAATATTATAAATCTTTAATTGTATTAATGAATAATGAATGACTATGTTCCAATTAATACTAAATCATAAAGTTCTTCATGTCATTATTAGTACCAACATGCTTGAGATAATTACAAATTTACCTTCAGACAATGTGGTTTTTATTGCATCACATGAATAATCTTGTCTCATTCCCACCAACTCCCTACAATAAAATAAATTTCTAAATAGCTGAAATTCCCACTTATCAAAGTCTCTCTTTATGAAGCAAACATTGATGTACCTAGAAGTTTCTCGTTCAAATATCAATAAACTGAAAGCAGAGTATATCAAGACTTAGAAATCTTTAATACTTTAGAGTGCATAGCTCATCAGTGTCTTTTTTTTTTTTCTTCTGAGAAACTGGGAAGAGAAAATTCTGAGGTTCATAAATGGCCTGGGCAGTTAGAGTTTCACCAAATAACTCACAATCAACTATTAGCTAGTAGCAGTTCAGAAGAAGTGAGACAGACTGCAAAGGCATTCTTGATGAAGTAGAAGAGGGAGAGGTAGGTCCATAGCTTTTCAGGCACACTAACCTCTAGGTTTTAAAATCTTCTCTACTCCTCTGTCCCAACACCACCTCTCTACCTGGCTAAGTACCTCACCTTTGGGTCTTAGCATAAGTATCATTTCCTCAGGCAAGTGTTCTCTGGCTCTTAAGATTAGGATGCTCTCACAGGGTACTTAAAATCTCTGGTTTTGCTTATATCAAATACCAATTAATTCTCTGTCTAATTATGTTTTAATATCATCTTTCTAACTGCACTGTAAGAAACACCATGACAGAGCCACGGCTATTTTACTCATGATTCTTTCCCAGCCCTTGAAACAAACTAATAACCTAAAAATATCTGTGGACTGATTTTTGGGTGCAACGCAAATGCATGCAGTATGCTTGGCAGCAAGTTCTACATGGCAAGAGAGGGATAGAAATCTGGGTGGTTGTGCAAGCCTTGGAAGGTTATGATTAGGAATGGAAGGGAAAGAGAAGAGAAAAGGAGAGAATATTTTCAGCTTCGCAATTTGCCTAAACTTTGTTCATGTTATTTCCTATTGGCCCCCATTTTTTCTATTTCTTGTGGCCTCCTCTTTGTGTGTTTTGGTAGGAACAACACTAAAATTACATAAAAACTTACATAGTGCTCGCCAGGTGCCAAGCACTGTTCTAAATGCTGCACATATTAACTCATTTGGTCATAATAGTAACTCTTATAGAAAAATACTGTTGTTATCTCCATTTGCAGTTGAGGAAACTGAAGCATTGAGAGGTTAAGTAATTTCCCATATTCACACACATAGAATATTGTGGACCTAGAGTTGGAACTCAGCACTCTGACTTTAGAACCCATGCTCCTTCAAGACCATCCTGGCTAACACGGCGAAACCCCGTCTCTACCAAAAATACAAAAAAATTAGCCGGGCGTGGTGGCGGGCGCCTGTAGTCCCAGCTACGCAGGAGGCTGAGGCAGGAGAATGCCCTGAACCCGGGAGGCGGAGCTTAAAGTGAGCCAAGATCGCCCGCCACTGCACTTCAGCCTGGGCGACAGAGCGAGAATGCATGCTCTTAAATGCTTTGCTAAGATTATGCGGAAAGATAGTGTCGATGACATCCCTGCTTAATTAACATCTGTTTCCAAACTTCTTTTCCCTTGCCCATATTCTTTATAGGAAAAGTTAAATTCGATTCTTTCCCAGTCTCTTGCATATAGTGGTGGCTGTTCATGCCAGTTCTGATATATATGGCATAAATAGATGTCTTTTGAAGAGAGAATATTTCTGGGAAAGCAACTGCTTTTCTGAAAACACAATGGGATAAATGTGGGTGGTGCCATATTTTCCTTTGTTTCCTATCTGGAACACAGATATGAAGCCTGGAGTTCTAGTAGCCATTTTGTATCCATGAAGGAAAACCAAAGAATCATAAAGGTCATAGCCAAAGCCTTGATAATATTGAGGCAATGAACCAATGTCAGCATCTAACCATATAGCCTGTCCTTATTATGTCATTAAAAATAAACTTCAGTTTGTTTACTCAAACTTGGTAATGTTTTCTGTTAGTTTGTATTTGAAGACAAGTTGAAATCATACAAGCAACAAAAAACATTATCAAGAGTGACAAATAAATTGAGATTTCTTTTTTTATTAACTTCATAACCAAAAGAATGGAGACCCAAGCGACTTCTGAAAAAATACCAAATTATAATGATAATTTATAAAGGAATATATTGTGAAGGGTTAGAATTATACCACACTAGTCAGAATCTCAGCAGAGAATAGATCAAACATTCAGAAGGACTTAACTGAAGACAGTGTAAATAAGATCATTTATAGAGCGATTGACAGGGTCAAGGAAACCACCAACGGATGTTGAAACACCTAGAATCAAGCAATGAGCAGGAAGCTGGGCCTGATAAGGCTAACAATGGAAAAGAGTTACCGGAGGCCAGAAACACCTGGAGTTGTGAAAGCAGCTTTGCCGCAAGGGAGTTTTGTCTGTAGAAATACTTAGTCCCTGGCAGAACCACAGTAGTCAGGACTGGAGAAGGGGGTAGGCACATAACTACATCAATACTTGTCCCTTCTAACTCCTGCAGGAGGCCTCCCATGGGTAAGCCCAAATAGAAGCCAGAGAACAGGAGACTCTGGGAGATCTAAGTGGTAGAGATTGGCCTCCTGGCAGAACCACAGTAGTCAGGACTGGAGAAGGGGGTAGGCACATAACTACATCAATACTTGTCCCTTCTAACTCCTGCAGGAGGCCTCCCATGGGTAAGCCCAAATAGAAGCCAGAGAACAGGAGACTCTGGGAGATCTAAGTGGTAGAGATTGGCCTCCTGGGCACTGAGAGGGCAGGGAAGGACTGAGAATAGATCTGGAGGTAGGTAAGTGAGTGGAAGGCATACAAATGGAGAAAAATAATCAAGCTTGCTCTGGCACAGACAGCAAATAGACTTCCTTCCTCTCTTTGTCTTCTTTTCTTTTACAGATATCCCAGAAATTAAAGTAGAATATTTGATAAAAAATAATAAAGGTAATCAGTTCTACCCCCTACAAACTGTGTGACCTGGGGCAAGTTACTAGTCACTGTCTCAATGCATCCAAAGCATGCTCCATATCCTGGTGGCTTCGGTGTTCTAAAAAAATGGCTCATCCGATGCTCTAGTTATTTGCTTTCTTGATTGACTCAATGACCTTCATTCACTCACACTCATGACTACACTTTGGACCTTGTTTTCATTGGGAACTGCTCCACTATTGAAAGTCTAAACAAAAACAACCCACAATCGGCATACAATATTGTGATAGGTTGAATAAAGCACCCCCATCCCCCAAAATATTCACATCCTAAACCCTGGAACCTATAATCTATTACCTTATATGGCAAATAAAAGTTAAAGATATAATTAAGGATCTTGAGATAGGGAAGTCATCGTGGATTATCCAGGTGGGACCAGTAACGTAATGACAGGCATCCTTATAAGATAGCTACTACTGCAGAAGAGGAAGCAGCAATGTGATGATGGAAGCAGATTGGAGTGATGTAGACACCAGGAGTTACAAGATAAAAGACAGTTTCTCCCTGGATCCTCCAGAAGGAACTAGCCATGGAGACACCTTGATTTTAGGCCCGTAAACTCTTCAAAGGTCTAGTCTCCTGAACTGTAAAAGAATAAACTTCTATTATTTTAACCCACTACGTTTGTAGTAATTTTTTAAAGCAGCACTAGGAACCTGACACAAATGTCTCTTTTAAAGCTCCCCATACTTTCAGTTCCTCAGAAATGCTCATCAGTGCTTTTATTTTCCCCCAGTCATGTGTTCCTGTCCTTACTCCATCTCTACTTGCACGCTCACCTGAATACGCCTCCCATCAACATCATCATTTCTCAAGCACCACCTCCTTCTCCTCACACCCACTCAGCAGACACCAACTCTGGGGTCAGCCCTTGTACCTGTCTTCTCCATTCCTACACCCAGAATTCCAAGAACTTCTGAAGAAAATGTCACCATCTCAGGAAAAATCTATGTTCTCCCACCTAGTTTGGGAGAGCTTTGTTCTCTAATTTTCCTAAACATCCATGTCAGTTCTTTCCCACTCTTCGTTAGCCCCTCCCCCAATCTCCTTCTATTATATCGCAGCAGGTAACCTCACCTATTTCATGCAGAAAACTGAAACCATCAATCATGAAAAACAAGGATTTTTTTTTGGTATTTTCTTTCTAAATACCTATTTACATCTTTTTCCACCTTTACCTCTTTTTGTTCAAATTTCTGTTTCCTGCCTACATGCTTAGAAGTAATATGAAAAGATATACACATAAATGCAGAGATAAATATAAACAAAAGCAAAATGACAGCAGCAGACTATCGCCACCAACAGCAGTAGGGAAGGCAAAAGTCTGGTACATTTCTTAAAAACTGCACTAACTGTAGTAGGCTCTTTGGAGTCTAAGACTCCCATGCAACCTATTGGGAAAAGCAAATATTTAAATGAATACATTGTGATACACTGTGCAAGTGTAATAGAAGATGTGGGTATGGATACGGGGGAAGCAGAGAGGAAGGAGTGAGCAACTCTGCTAGAACAGTTAGGAAAAGAAGCCCAACATTGGCCAGAGGCTTCATGGGGACTATTATGATGGAGCAGAACCTTAAAGGTGGAGTGCCAAAGAAAGCATTCCCCAAAGAGAGACTAGTACATCCAAGAGCTGGAGGCATTGAAATGCATAGTGTTTCCAGGGAACAGTCAGAGGACTGGAATTGCTGGAACATTCCACTGGTGTTAGGAACTGGAAGGAGAGATTCTGGAGACATAGTCAGGGCCCAGGTTCTGCAGGCCGAGGCTAAGGAATTTCAATATTAATTTGAGGCTAATTTTCCCAAATTAACCTGATCAAAAGAATCACATAAAATATTTGTTAAAAATAAACATTTTCAGGACCTTTTTCTGAAGATCCTGACTTAAGTATAGGATTAAGTATTGCCCCCAGGAATCTGTATTGTAATGAAATGTAGGAACGGAAAGAAGGAAACATTTTAGAAATTAATTTTAATTTTGCCACCTATTAAATATAAAATCCTTAGATAAACACATAACTTCCTTGAGTTTCGTCTTTGAAAAGTGGAAAAGGACCCCTACTTTGCAGAACTACTATGGGAAGAAGAAGGGATGTAGTAAAGTGCCTGGCATACAGTGGAGAGGCCAAAGTAATAGCTATTACTCTTACTTCTGCCATTATTACGTCCTCCTTTATTCATGAGTTCAGGTCCTCTCTTTTTCTGGACTATTATAACAACTTTCCAACAAGTCTTCTTGCCTCCAGTGTCACCTGAATAAGCAGCAAGAGACTGTGAAGACACAGGAATTAAAGGCTGGGATGAAGGATAAGGGGTAGGGGCCAAAAGAAAGACTGGGCAAAATAAGCCAGACACAGAAAGACAAAAACTGTATGATCTCACTTGTATGTGGAATTTAAAACTCAAACTTATAGAAGCAGAGTGGTTGACAAGGATTTGGGGGGAAGAGAAAATGAGTTTCTGGTCAAAGGCTACAAATTTCCAGTTATAAATACAGTAAGTTCTGAGGATCTAATATATAACATGGTGACTATAGTTACTAATACTCTATTGTTTACTTGAAATTTGTTAAGAAGGCAGATTTTAAGTGTCCTCACCCTCCCTCCGAAACAAACACAAACAGTGGTATCTACGGGTAGTGATAGATGTGCTAATTAATTTGACTATGGTAAGTAACACACATACAGTGTATACATATATCGAATCATGTTGCACACTTTGAATATACACAATTTTTATTTGTCCATTAATTATTTTAAAAGACAGAAACAAACAAAAGACTAAGCTAAGCCATAGCTCTCATATCAGGCAGCCAAACTCTGAAGAATTCACATCTGCTTCTAAGAACAGTGTCAGGAAGAGTGACCACCAACAGACAGATGTGGAGTTTTAACTTGTACAACACTATGGTTTACAAACAACTAAGAGGTATAGAACCTTCCCACGGTGTTCTTCAGAGGAAGAAAAGGAGATTTAATTTAGCACCATTGAAGGCAGAGATTCTGAAAAAAATCTAAAACCATTTTAGGTGTATGCCCCTTCAATTTCAGACTGTTCAAGAATTTGGTAAGAGGACTGATGCTACCAATGATGACATGCAGGTCTCTGGCCTGGGATAGTAGGTGAATAGCAGTGCTATGACATGAGGTGGAAATATAGCAGCCTAGGTCTGGGCATAGAGATTTGCGAGTTGAGTGACTGAAAATGTTAGTGAAAGCATCACTGGGGATGTGATGACGTGGGCAGAGTAGAATGAAGGGAATCCAAGAACAAAATCATAGGAAGTCTTACATTTAAGAGGCAGTCAAAAGAAAAGTAGTCAATGAAAGCACCAGAGAAGAGACAGGAGAATACACAAAGGGGAGACTATGGCTCTTGAACCCAATTTCACTTCCACAATTGTGCCAAGGGCCAGACTAGTTGAGCAAGCTGTGCTTTTCTCATTGCCTCCAGGAAGACAAAGGGTTTTGTGTTTCAAGAAAGTTCTGAGATGTGTACTAAAGGTAGGTAACATATGCTTGTCATTTTCTTTGGCTTAGAACTCTAGATAGGTTTGTTGGTCAGTAAAACAAATGCCCAAGAGAGAAAACACATAATGTATTGTTCGCTCAATGATTTGGGTACATCAAGCACCAATTATAATATGTTGCCTCAAGTAGCGTGATGCCTCCAGCTTTGTTCTTTTGGCTTGGGATTGTCTTGGCAATGCGGGCTCTTTTTTGGTTCCATATGAACTTTAAAGTAGTTTTTTTTCAATTCTGTGAAGAAAATAGTTGGTAGCTTAATGGGGATGCCATTGAATCTATAAATTACCTTGGGCAGTATGGTCATTTTAACAATATTGATTCTTCCTATCCATGAGCATGGAATGTTCTTCCATTTGTTTGTGTCCTCTTTTATTTCATTGAGTTGTGGTTTGTAATTCTTTTTGAAGAGGTCCTTCACATCCCTTGTAAGTTGGATTCCTAGTTATTTTATTCTCTTTGAAGCAATTGTGAATGGGGGTTCACTCATGATTTGGCTGTTTGTCTGCTATTGGTGTATAAGAATGCTTGTGATTTTTGCACATTGATTTTGTATCCTGACACTTTGCTGAAGTTGCTTATCAGCTTAAGGGGATTTTGGGCTGAGATGATGGGGTTTTCTAAATATACAATCATGTCATCTGCAAACAGGGACAATTTAACTTCCTCTTTTCCTAACTGAATACCCTTTATTTCTTTCTCCTGCCTGATTGCCCTGTCCAGAACTTCCAACACTATGTTGAATAGGAGTGGTGAGAGAGAGCATCCCTGTCTTGGGCCAGTTTTCAAAGGGAATGCTTCCAGTTTTTGCCCATTCAGTATGATATTGGCTGTGGGTGTGTCATAAGTAACTCTTATTATTTTGAGATATGTTCCATCAATAACGAATGTATTGAGAGTTTTTAGCATGAAGGGCTGTTGAATTTTGTCAAAGGCCTTTTCTGCATCTATTGAGATAACCATGTGGTTTTTGTCTTTGGTTCTGTTTATATGCTGGATTACGTTTATTAATTTGCAACCTTGCATCACAGGGATGAAGCCCACTCTATCATGGTGGATAAACTTTTTGATGTGCTACTGGATTCCGTTTGCCAGTATTTTATTGAGGATTTTTCTATCGACGTTCATCAGGGATATTGGTCTAAAATTCTCTTTTTTTGTTGTGTCTCTGCCAGGCTTTGGTATCAGGATGATGTTGGCCTCATAAAATGAGTTAGGGCGGATTCCCTCTTTTTCTATTGTTTGGAGTAGTTTCAGAAGGAATGGTACCAGCTCCTCTTTGTACCTCCGGTAGAATTCGGCTGTGAATCCGTCTGGTCCTGGACTTTTTTTGGTTGGTAGGCTATTAATTCTTGCCTCAATTTCAGACCCTGTTATTGGTCTATTCAGGGATTCAACTTCTTACTGGTTTAGTCTTGAGAGAGTGTATGTGTCCAGGAATTTATCCATTTCTACTAGGTTTTCTAGTTTATTTGCGTAGAGGTGATTATAGTATTCTCTGATGATAGTTTGTATTTCTGTGAGGTCAGTGGTGATATCCCCTTTATCATTTTTTAATGCATCTATTTGATTCTTCTTTCTTTTCTTCTTCATTAGTCTTGCTAGTGGTCTATCAATTTTGTTGATCTTTCCAAAAAGCCAACTCCTGGATTCATTGATTTTTTGAAGGGCTTTTTGTGTCTCTATCTCCTTCAGTTCTGCTCTGATCTTAGTTATTTCTTGCCTCCTGCTAGCTTTTGAATGTGTTTGCTCTTGCTTCTCTAGCTCTTTTGTGATGTTAGGATGTCAATTTTAGATCTTTCCTGCTTTCTCTTGTGGGCATTTAGTGCTATAAATTTCCCTCTACACACTGCTTTAAATGTGTCCCAGAGATTCTGCTGTGTTGTATCTTTGTCTTCATAGTTTCAAAGAACATCTTTATTTCTGCCTTCATTTCATTATGTACCCAGTAGTCATTCAGGAGCAGGTTGTTCAGTTTCCATGTAGTCGAGCTGACTTCAAACTATACTATAAGGCTACAGTAACCAAGACAGCATGGTACTGCTACCAAAACAGAGATATATACCAATGGAACAGAACAGAGTCCTCAGAAATAATACCACACATCTACAACCATCTGATCTTTGACACACCTGACAAAAACAAGAAATGGCGAAAGGATTCCCTATTTAATAAATGGTACTAGGAAAACTGGCTAGCTATATGTAGAAAGCTGAAACGGGATCCTTTCCTTACACCTTATTTCACTCATTTCAAGATAGATTAGAGACTTAAATGTTAGACCTAAAACTCACTTCAAGATAGATTAGAGACTTAAATGTTAGACCTAAAACCATAAAAACCCTATAAGAAAACCTAGGCAATACCATTCAGGACATAGGCATGGGCAAGGACTTCATGTCTAAAACACCAAAAACAATGGCAAAAAAAGCCAAAATTGACAAATGGGATCTAATTAAACTAAAGAACTTCTGCACAGCAAAATAAACTACCATCAGAGTGAACAGGCAACCTACAGAATGGGAGAAAATTTTTGCAATCTACTCATCTGACAAAGGGCTAATATCCAGGACCGACAAAGAACTCAAACAACTTTTCAAGAAAAAAACAATCTCATCAAAAAGTGGGTGAAGGATATGAACAGACACTTCTCAAAAGAAGACATTTATGCAGCCAACAGACACATGAAAAAATGCTCATCATCACTGGCCATCAGAGAAATGCAAATCACAATGAGATACCATCTCACACCAGTTAGAATGGTGATCATCAAAGTCAGGAAACAACAGATGCTGGAGAGGATGTGGAGAAACAGGAACACTTTTACACTGTTGTTGGGACTGTAAACTAGTTCAACCATTATGAAAGACAGTGTGTGTAGCGATTCCTCAAGGATCTGGAAGTAGAAATACCATTTGACCCAGCCATCGCATTACTGGGTATATACCCAAAGGATTATAAATCATGCTGCTATAAAGACACGTGCACATGTATGTTTATTGTGGCACTATTCACAGTAGCAAAGACTTGGAACCAACCCAAATGTCCATCAATGACAGATTGGATTAAGAAAATGTGACACATATACACCATGGAATACTATGCAGCCATAAAAAAAAGGATGAATTCACGTCTTTTGTAGGGACATGGATGCAGATGGAAACCATCATTCTCAGCAAACTATCACAAGAACAGAAAAACAAACACCTCATGTTCTCACTCATAAGTGGGAATTGAACACTGAAAACACTTGGACACAGGAAGGGGAACATGATACACCAGGGCCTGTTGTGGGGTGGCGGGGTTGGGGGAGGGATAGCATTAAGAGATATACCTAATGTAAACGACGAGTTAATGGGTGCAGCACACCAACATGGCACATGCATACATATGTAACATACCTGCACGTTGTGCACATGTACCCTAGAACTTAAGGTATAATAAAAAATTTTAAAAAATTAAAAAAATAGTAATAATATATTGCCTCTTCACATACTGCACTGACCCTAGAGTCATAATTCCATAGTCAGGAAAAAGGGTAGCTAGAGTTAAAAAAAAAAAAAAAAAAAAAAAAAAAATGCGCTTGTCATGAGTTCTAAAATGTTCTCAATTTGAGAACTCCAGATTGTGAACTGGTAGCCAGATTTAGTGCTTCTTCTAGATCACATGTCCTTCTGTCCAACTCACAGGAGAATGTAAATAAAATATATTCAAGATATATTTATCATGAACAAAGGTCAGTTAGAGCTACAGAGGAGAATATCTGGTGGCATGAAGACAAATGTCCCAGGTGCTGTGGGGACCCTGGCATGTTAGCAAGTGCCCTGCAATGGAGGTTTTGTCACTGGTGATGGTAGGTACATAGGTATGTGGTAGGGACTGCACCATCTGATCATTCTTGTTTTAGCAAATTGGCTGTTAAGATTTCTCTCAAATCCTGCCAATTCTAATTCTCCGTGCTTCCTAGATTTCTGTGAGCTATGAATGCTTTCTCTTCCTAAGTTAACCAGATCTAATTATATACTTTTTTTTAATTTTTTTTATTTTTTTATTTTTTTGTGCAACAAAGGGCCCAAACTAGTACAGTACTACTTTGGACTCAGCCTTCCTGGCAATTTGCTTTCAGGGAGCTAGTTCTATAGGGCTTTAGGATAAAATACAAGACTTGTGGGATGGGAAGCTTAGTAAATATCTATGGTATCTGTTTGCCTAGTATTTCTTTTCCTGTGTTTCTACTAAGGTACACTCTTACTCTGGTGTTCATATAGACACATGACCTAAACTTGATCAGATGAAATATTTTATCATTACTTTGTGTCATAGTGATATAAAACGATGTACACTTACAGGGCGAGTGTAACCTAAGGCTTGACAATCAGACTTGAGTCTAGAATTGCTTTGTTGAGAGAGAGAGGTAAGAGTAAGAAAGAGTGGTAGGAAGGAAGAGAAGATGTAGTAGATGGTGTTCATACCTCACCACTTTCTCATAAATCTCCTTACCATTTTCACACACCCGCACTGCTTGGTTGGAGGATTGCCCTCAGGATGTGAGATTCACTTTGTATGTGCACATATTTAGCTGAAAGATCTTAGAAATTTATCATTCCCTGGAAGCAGCTCTTAACTAATGACTAGTATTTGGTTATCGGGACAAAGCTTAGGGGAAATCTCCATTTTGGAGTCCTCATGGGGGATTGAGCCAAGGGGATTCACTTGATTTCACACCTGTGCACCTTAGTTTGTCTGCCTTTCCTTCTCTGGCCCCATCTCTACTCCCTTACCAGATTTTCCCAGAAACACTTCCTAATAAATTCTTTTCAAGATCTGCTTCTGTATAATTTAATCTAACATACCAGAGAAGCCAGAAGTTGTCCCTATTTCCCCGTGGATAACAATGCTTGAGAAAATAAAGCCAACAAGCAGAGAGAAATCGAATCTGCTTCCAATCACTCCAGGCTTTCCAACAGATGGAATGATAAATTCCCTTTTATGCCTAAGCTAAATTGAGTTTGATTTCTGTCACCTGCAATCAAAAGCTATAATTCATCAGGGTGATGCAGAGTGACTCCTTTCCTTGCTTAATCCAACAGCAGATCTCATAGATAAAATGTACATGATATCACTATGAAGGGAAATAAATCAGTAGTGTTTTCTGAACAAAGTAATTAGGAGGCCACTGTCATATTTACTGTGCCTTGGATGTCGTGTGTCCAATTTATGATTTGTGATTTATGTATCTTTTGTTAGAGCTTATTGAGCTGTTTCCAAACTTTTCCACAGTATAATCAGATTTAAACATTCAGTCTATCTTAATATATTCCATAACACATATCTCGCATGTTAGGAAAGAAAAAAAGAATAAAGAGCAAAATCTTACTGAAATGCAAATCTGATCATGTCAGACCAAGTTTAAGGATCTTGAATATCTCATTCTTGTCCTCAAGATGAGGTTCATACTCCTTAAAGTGGCCTCAAAATTCTTCATTATGTGGGGTCTGTTGCAATCTCTGCCCACCGTTTTCCCATCCACCCCACATTCTACTCACAATGAAAACTCTTCATTCCTTGAATGACATGCTCTTTCTTGGCCCTGAACCTTTGTTCTTCCCCTTTCTCAATATGTCCACACCCTCAGATTCTCAATTCACTAAGATTATCGCATTTTCGGTTTCAGAACTTAACCAAGGTGCTACTTCTTCCAGGAAGCCCTCTTTGATGTCCTGCCTTCCCCAAGATTCAGATTAAGGTTTCCTCCTAGGTGCTTCCATTATTCCTTTCACTTTCCTATAATTGTATATGTCACTATTTATTGTGAATAAATAGTGTTTGAATTAAGAATATATGGCCTTTGACAGAAGATTGTGTCTGTCTGTCTAATGCTATATTTCTGGAGTTTAGCACAGTGTCTGTCTCACGGAGTCACAATAGTATTGAATGAATGAATGAGAGATGTTGAAAGAGAAGAAATATCTTTTTGAACACCAGCATAGCTGGTCATTAAATTCCAAGCAGGAAGTATCTTCTTAGAGGAAATGCACTGATGGGAAATAGATGACTACATCTATTCTTCCCCAGCATATGCCTCCCTGGGTATCAGCTCTTTATGAGAGCTAAAGTTAATAACCATAAAATGTGTGCTCAGCAACAAGATAACTCCTGTGATTTAACAACAGGACCTAGAGTCATTTAGCCATGATACCTGGCTTCCCTCCCAGAATAAGATACTCAAGTTCTCTTTGAAAAAAAAAAAAAAAAAAAGCAGCTGAGATAAATGTACCTACAGCTGAGAGACTTAGGTTGATCACTTAACCTCTTTATTATTATATTAATTTATGGATTCATGTCCAGAGGCAGCTAACTATAAAGACTGCTCTTCAGAATAATTTCATTTTTAAACCTGTCTCATCTAGTAGTCAGATAGATTAAGGAATAAGGAGGCTCTGATTTACAGAGCAAAGTGTAAGAATGGAAATCAGAAGTTCACGAACTATGAAGAAAATTGTAGTCTATTGTTTCTTAGCAGAAGAAAGACTAGACAGCACTTGTGTATCAGATTGAAGAACAGCATTTATTGGAAAGTTACTATACACACAAATGGAAAATACACATAACATGATGACCTTCACCATGAGGTACAGGCAGCCAAAGAAATAGAAGGCACTGCCTATGTATGTTCTTTTTTATCTAGTGAAGTAAGACACTGACCCTGTCTCAACACAGATTTGTTTCTTGATTTGTTTTAAGCTGTCAGGTTTGCCCTGACCAGGATCATTATGCTGGATGTTATATACTCAAACAATAGACTAACCAATCTCAGAAATGGAAGCTATGACTAGTACTGCCCTCCTCCATGCAGTATCCTTGATTGTTTTGCTGGATGTCAGTCATCATTTCTTAAGAGTATTAATCCAAAATTGGCATAACTGAGAAAAAACACCAAAATGAAGTTTCTTCCAATCCTCAAAAATTTTCATTAGAAAGGAATAGAATGAGAAGAAAAAGTATTCCAAGTCTGAGGATTGACAGTGGCACGAGTCATAATGCATACTTATGAATGATTGGGTAAAAGGCCAGTTAGGTTGAACTGAAGAGCTTGTATGATGGGGTACCGAGGGAAAAATGCTGTAGGTTGAAAGCCTTTTTCAAAAAGTGTGATTATAGGGTAGAGGTTTGCCAAACTTGTGTTTTAGTACTAATAAACTGGAAATGTTGTACAGGATAGATGGCAGGATGGAGAGCACAGGCAAGTCATATGTAGTATTCTATGCAAGAATCATGATGGTAAGAAAAAAATATGTAAAGGGTACAGAGACATTTCAAGCAGATGTAACAAATGCTTACAGCATGGATTGTGAAATGCAGGGATGTAATTTAAAGATGATAAATGAAAGTGGATGACTTGTCCTTTGAAGCGAATTACTTATTTAACCCAAACACATATGAATACCTAATTCCGGAAACATTTGCTGTCATTGTTCTATTTATAGGTCATGACTTGCAAGAATAAAATAAGGCTTCTTGCACAAACAGCTTTCTTTTTCTGGCAAAACTTATTGAACAAGAGCTTGTCAGATATAAAGAGTTTAGTTATTACAGATGGAAATGTGAGCTGTACTGCTAAGACTCTGACTTATTTATCTCATTTATTGGCAGTTTCCCAAAAGGGAAGACAGAGATATATTAAAGTTTACTTATGTTTCTTCCCTTTGTGCAATCTAGTTCACCCTCAGCCTGATTCCAGGGAGGCAGCATTATGGTCAGATTAATCATATATTTAGGAAAAAAAATATTCTCTAGGTTACTTAACATTGAAAAAGTTATATTGTTGTATTAAGTTCTTAAACTCAGATCACTTAAACCCAGAAAGAATGAGCTTGAAATGCAGGAAACACATCCAGGTGTAATTCTGATGGGATTGCTAAACTTTTCATCCTGGGCATAGAGCAGATAAAAATGATGCTTCTCTCATTTAACAAAAGAGTACCAGGTGTAAGACATCTGCTGATGAAAGGTGCAAGCATTTTGACTTAAGGGGGTCCCTTTATAATGCCTGTATGGGAACTGTGATACACTTCAGTTCTGGATCTTATCACCTTTGAAGGTGTGCAGCCTCCTCCAAAATGAAGTGATTATTCTGTTTCTATGGAAAGATAATGCACTGGTTTAATAAAAGCTGAATGCCAAAGACATCAATAGTATAATGATAGTAAACTTGCCATCTCTGTCCTTTAGTTACTGAGAGAAAAAGTGTGTTGTACATATTTAGGACATAATAAATTCCAAATGCTTTGATAGGCACATTCACATACTTATTTTAACCTCACAACAGATTTGAAAGTATTATCATTATTATTTTTACAGATGAAGAAATGTTCCTCATATCACATAGTAAGGATCAGGCCTAGAATTTGAACACAGGTCTGTGGTTTTCTAAGCTATCTTCTATTAACAAACAGTGATAAAGCGTGAGGCTTGAGAGTGTGGTCTCCAACAGTCACTCACTGTGGATACTGGGAAAGAGTTCTCTTTGTTTGAGGTAAAAAGAGTCATAGTTCAACAGAACATTGAGGCTCAGAGGAAAGCCTAGAGTTGCTACTGTGATCTCCCTAGATCCTGTGGGAAGTGAGAGGACTTGAGAAACTTTCCCAGCTGACCCCACATTTCCATGCATGTCAGGAAACAGTTCCTGACAGAATGTGGGTTAGAATTAAATATTAGTGATGATGGTGGAGTTGGAATTTCTTTAACAAAACCAGATGGAGGTTACCCTCATACCTCTGAGTTTTTGAAATTAAGCCCTTGATTATTTTTGTCTTTCTTTCCTTCTCTCCCCGTCCCTCTCACCTGCCCTTTTCCCTTCCTCCTTCCCTCCCTCCCTC
>NW_012098432.1:305543-318333 GCF_000951045.1 Mandrillus leucophaeus | reverse complement strand
CTCTGCCTCCTGGGTTCAAGCGATTCTCCTGCCTCAGCCTCCCAAGTAGCTAGGATTACAGGCATGAGCCACCACACCTGGCCAATTTTGTATTTTTAGTAGAGACAGAGTTTCTCCATGTTGGTCAGGCTGGTCTTGAACTCCCAACCTCAGGTGATCTGCCCACCTTGACCTCCCAAAGTGCTGGGATTACAGGCGCTAGCCACCGTGCTCGGACTGTTTTGTTTCTTAATGAGGTTGTTTGGATTTTCTCTCTTCTTTTCTTGGTTAATCTTGCTAATGGTCTATCAATTTTATTTATCTTTCAAAGAACCAGCTTTTTGTTTCATTTATCTTTTGTATTTTGTTTGTTTTAGTTTCATTTAGTTCTGCTCTGACCTTGGTTATTTCCTTTCTCCTGCTGGGTTTGGGTTTGGTCTGTTCTTGTTTCTCTAGTTCCTTGAGGTGTGACCTTAGAATGTCAATTTGTGCTCTTTCCATCTTTTCGATGTAGGCATTTAGGGCTATGAACTTTCCTCTTAGTAGCGCTTTTGCTGTATCCCAGAGATTTTGGTAGGTTGTGTCATTATTGTTGTTAGAAGTGTTTTTGAATGATCAGATTTGAGTTTTAGAAAAGTAGCCAGCAACAATAGGGGAGTGAGTAAGAAAGGAGCAAGACTGTGTACAAAAAGCCATCAGAGTTTCAATTCCTTTGCCTGCCTCCATTTTACCGGAATCTAAGGGTTGGCATCTGGCAGCTCAAAGGCCACTTCTAATCGGGGTTCTGTTTGGCCAGCACACACACACACACACACACACACACACACACAAAAATTAGTCACCTCACATTTTAAAGTGGGAGGGTTCACATTTAAACAATAACAACAGATTTCTAGCTTCTCTTGAAAAATCTTCAGATTTGACAGTTTGGGGCCCCAATTCTCTTATAATAACAATAAGATGGACCTGAGTAGATGCTGCTGCCTTTAGGCAGAACATACGCTCTCCAGTTTGTCACATTTCCCACCACTCCCAGCCCTCAAACTGAGGCTGTCTGTTGCCATTTATCCTGATGTAGTTGTTGTCATTTCCTGATAGTGAGCCCTTGGAGGCATTGGAGTTGCCCATCTTCATACTAATCCTGCATGGTCTTCTTCCCTCCCTCCCTACTTTCCTCCCTCCCTCCCTCCCCCTCCTCCTCCTCCTTCTTCTTCATCTTCTTTTTCTTCTTCTTCCTTTTCTTCTCTCTTTCTTTTGCTGCTTGGTAACTCCCAAGAAATTTTAGCTCAGAAAACACTTATTTGATACATTTGTGTGTGATCTTTACTTCCCTTCCGTTCTTTCTTTTCTCTCTTCCTTCTTGTAAGTTTTGCCCGTTTCAAAGGCAGAATCCAATAGAAAAAGATTACCCTTCATGAAGCTGGTCTTAAAAGAGAGACTGCTGGGACTCTATTGAAGTGGAAGACTTTTTTAACCAAAATGACAAGGAAAACATTGCTAAAGGTAGAATCAAAATCAAAGCAGTGTTCAAGAGGGCACATTCCCATGAATCTGGGAAGTTGATGTGGATGGTCAATTCTGAAAAGTGAGGTGAGGATGAAAAGAGGAGGATGAAAAGCTCTGGGAGTATCAAGAGTAAGACAATGAATGTTACAGGAATAAGTCAGGACAGGAAAGAAGAGAGTGCTGAAGCTCTAACTTTTATGTGGCATTTGGTATACAGTGTAGGTGATTATGCAAAGAGATTTTATAGGACTAGGTATTTGTTTTGTATTGTGTCAAATATCTTGTGCATCAAAAAGCTTCTTATGGATGAATTCTACTTACAACATATTGAACCTTTCTTTGTTGTTGTTTAGACTTTGAAAAATATTTGACCTACTCATAAAGAAAATATATTGACAGTTATTTTTTCCCCTGGAGGGAGTATATGTGTATGAACCAGCAAGAGTGAAGTCATAATTTTGGGCCTAATCTTAGAAATACCATGATGTGCCATTTCTCTGACTTCTAAAATTGAAGTCAAAGAGAGATGCAGGATCATTTTCTACTCTTTGGCAAAAGGTACTATAGAAATGCAGAGTATTGGCCTATCATTTACACAGTCTTGAACTGTGCTGGCCTCAGAATACAAAACAGAAAAGTGCAGTTGGAGGCTATTGCAGCTGGCTTCCTCTGATTCATGAATAATTTCCATTCAACTCAAATAGCAGAAATAACCCTCAATAAGAAAGAGGCACCTGATAGCTCCACCTATCAATCCATGCAGGTGAACATAAAACTACCAACTTTTACATAGACAGATGTGATTTTTTTATCTCCATCCCAGTGGAAAAATAAAATCAAATTTATACTTTACCGTGCTTAAGAAGACACTGACTCATGGTGAATGGCTGTGATTCGTTCCTAAGTCATTGCTCTTCCTTCAAAGCTGAAGCTTGACCCAGTCAGATTCACTACTAATTCATGCAGCAGCCACATTTACAATTGAAATACAAGGGTGGGGGCTCAAGATGAGGTGAAGGTGGAGAGGAGGGGAGGGGAAGAGGAAGTAGCTCTAGGAAATATCAGATGATTATCTATTTATCTAGTTATCAGATGATTATCTGTTATCTAGTTAAGAGAAAAGTGATAGCTAACCAAAGGAGATTAAACATAAAACACTTATTTGTAATTATAGGTTACAATTTGTAATTGCTATTTGTTATTTGTAATTGTAGGTCAATTCAGAAATGGAGACAATTCCTGGCTGCATACATCCACATAATGTAAATCACTGCATAGATTATTAACTGTATAGTTCACTGCAGTAAATTACAATAATTTATAATAAACATTTTTTTCCAAAAGCATCAAATTATATTTTTGTTGTTGTTTAAATGTGCATGGTATATAAATGGAACAACATTGCTCTAAGTAGAATTGTTTCTTTAAAAGTAAGATCTGGGAAACATTCATAACTACTCCGCATCTCCATTACAACAGTAAGGGTGCAGAACATCTCAGCTAAAGGGTGTCTAGTCCCCAGCATGATGACCTGGCAGTAAATGAAGGATGAGCCTTCACTACTTCAAGTCATTTCATCTAGAATGCTTCAGTGAGTTTTTATGGAGAAATCATTTTCCCCACTTTCTTAAGATCATTTATCATTTAGTTATATAAACTGATATTTACAACTGTCGCAAATGCTTAACCCTATCCCAGAGCATATTAAGGGAAACTTGTGGAATATTTATGTGTTATGTGTGTACAAAAAGACGTTGTCTACAAAACCTCTATAAAAGACAAGTTGCCATTTCCCATACCTTGGGGGATAGTAGAAGCTCCTTTCTCTTCTCCCCTATGCTGAATTTACTGCCATTTTCTTGCCTTCTTTATAGGAAACTCTACCTTTCGCGTATTTTAAACACTGCTAGGTGTTTGTGGAAAAGAGAAGGAGAAACTTGCTACTTTCTAATTTTTGTTGTTGAGAAAACACAATAATATGGTATTTTATAGTTAGGGTTGTCAAAAGCAAACCTGTGCTTCGCCACATAACAGCAAGACCTTTGGAAAATTATTTGACTGTTCTAAATGCCAGTTCCCTGTGTGTAAAATGGAAACATAACAGCATTGAGGTCTCAAAGTTGTTGTGTATGAAATAATGTACAGGAAGCACGTTGTACATTGTCTCATTTAATTCTCAAACTACCCCATGAAGTGAAACTGTTATTATTTCTCATTCACAGATTTGTTCATTAAATTTCCCAAGTTCACTCTGTTAACTAGTAGTGGATATGGTATTCAAACCCAGCTCTGCCTGACTCTAGGGCCTGAACTTCTTATCACTGCATGAGACTCCTCCCTAGGTACTTCACTAGTTTCTAGTGAGGAAGGATTTAAGTCACTGTCAGAGCTCTGCTATATAATCAGTCCTTGTATTTGTGATATATGTAATTTGGTCTAGCCTCATTGTATAGAAACCTGTTGTATTAGTCCATTCCTACGCTGCTATGAAGAAGTACCCGAGACTGGGTAATTTATAAAGAAAAGTGGTTTAATTGACTCACAGTTCCTCATGGCTGGGGAGGCTTCAGGAAACTTACAATCATAGCAGAAGGCACCTCTTCATAGGGCAGCAGAAAAGAGAATGAGTGCAAGTAGGGAAAATGTCAGATGCTTATAAAATCATCAGCTCTCATGAGACTCACCAGCACGAGAACAGCATGGGGGAACCACCCCCAGGATTCAATTGCCTCCACCTGTTTCTGCCCTTGACACGTGGGGTTTTTGGTGATTATAATTCAAGATGAGATTTTGGGTGAGGACACAGCCAAACAACATCACCTGTCTCCAGTTTTCATACCATATAACAGTTACAGCCATTTCACATCCAGTCATTGGTTATTGTTTTAAAATCACACATCTAAAAATCTCCTCAAGCATTGCTCTAGTTTGATATCTAACAGGTAACTCCTGAAGGTTAGCTGCAGTGAAGGTTCTGGGGCACAGGGTAGGCAGAGCAACTCAGCAACTGGAATAAAATGGGCTCTTCTCCAGGCGTCCTGCAGGTTTTACTCATATTCACAAACGTTAATCCAGCTGCTACCTATTTGAAATTGCTAATAGAGTTATAATAGATTATCTTTCCTCAAGCCAATACCAGAAAATTCAAACCTGAGACAAAATTAGTGCTGCAGGTACTGGCAGCTTAATAATAGCTTATCCCTGAGGATCTCAATCTTTGTGGTCTCAGGACCCCATGTGCTCATAAAAAGTACTGAAGATCCAAAAGTAGTTATGTGTGTCACTTATGTATTGCTAGGCTCCATATTAAAAATTAAAACTGATATTTTTTATTTGAAATAACAATAATTATCCCATTACATGTAAGTATAAATTAATGTTACATAAATATCTTTAGATAAAAAATATATTTTTCAAAACAAAATTAGTGAGGAGCAGGCATTGTTTAATATTTTTGCAAATCTCTTTTATGGCTTAATAAAAGATAACTGGATTTTTACATCTGCTTCTGCATTCAATCTGTCACAATATTACACTTCCTGTAGAGTCTGGAGAATGTCATTCTTCACTCATGAGGGAATAAGAAAGAAAGAAAAAAATAACATTTTAGAATGATTATTAAGAGAGTTTTGACCTTACAGAATCTCTGAAAGGATCTTGGGGACATACAAGAGTCTCTAGCCCACACTTTGAGAACCACTAGCTAGAAGTATACTTGATATAGCTAGAAATAAACTTGATGCCATAAGGAATGTCCTACTGATGCAGTTGGTTTGACCGATAGTACAATAATATTCACGACTAAAATCATTCAAGCTTTAAAAAGCAAACTATTTAGTAACATAAGGTTTGAATTTGTGAGTTCTGAAACTTTTACACAAGTAGTAGGAAGGTCCCGGACCTTTGTCATTATAGCTTTTGCAGATGTGAGAAATAATAATATTTCTTTCCCATGATCTTTGTTCACTTAGAGTGGGATCTGACTGGTGTCAAAAGTCACTTAAAAGAGTAGTTGTGAGATTCAAATAAATATTCCTTCCAGTAAAGGCGTATTTACTGGACAGTGAGGTATCCATCTTCAAAGGATCCATCAGGCATGTGGTGTGTAAACAAGTCTGTGGTGGCTCAGTTGGCTTTCTCTTCCACAGGTTCCAAGAGAGTCCAAATCTCCCCCTTTTTTCCACTGTGTCCTTAGCAGACCACTTCAGCACACATAGCCTCGTTCTTCCGCACTGTGACAGGCCCACAGAGTCTCTGGGCACTTACGCTTTCCTGCTTCTGAGCATATTCCTTATAGTTTCCATGGTTACATTGGTGAAGCTCCAAGTAGTCCAGATGGCTGCAGAACACAGTTCTCTGATTACCTCTCCTCAGAGTACCCACCTGCTTTCTTCCATCCCATTTGGTTTTCTTTCATCCTTGGCCCAAGGAGATCTTTAACAGCCTGCAGTTCCTAGTGATCTTGTTAATTTGTGAAGCTCATTCTGAACAGTCTCCGTTAGTAATATTCAGCTAACTCTGCAGTTAGTCAGGCATATAATAAACCTTGAAAATAAGTCTGATACCAATGTTATCAATATTCATAAGATTTTCTTAAATCTTATAAAATCATTATTATTGCTGCTATGTACAAGTTCTTAAAATTTAACATACTCATATCATGCATCTTGCAATTTGTAGCACTTTCTTAGAACTACTGTGATATAAATCATAATATAAAATATCAGTCATGATGTATCAATAAGTGATAAGCTAACATATGTATAACTATTTTCAGTTTAAAAAATCCTTTCATAGACAGTAATTCATTTAATCCCTAAGACATGCTCTTTCAGATAGCTGCCTCTTATGCCTCTTCTACAAATGAGAAAAAGAAATGAGGCAATGGGAGGTTAATTAACTTGTTTGAGTAATCAACAGGCTGCTTTCCAATTGTAAGTCTTCAGATTAAAAACTTAGCTCCCTTTCTATTGTACTGGTGCTTTGTGTATTTAAGGTATTTTCATATTATTTGCCATATCCATGTACTTGACTTTGCTATATCAAATAAAGTCATTTAATTCTAGCTGGAAACTGTTGCCTACTAAAAAAACCAAAAACTTAAGGCCCTATATATCCACTGTTAGAAGGCAAAAACAGCATGAGGTTGAGAAGTTGTTAAAGTCACACCAATACCAAACGGTGGCTTTCTCTTTTAAGAACTGAAAGGAAATTAAATAAGGAATAACTTTAGCACTACACTACGTATAATCATTTAATACCTGCTCATGTTTGCTCATTGAATTTTGAGCACTGTCTTCAATCATTCTGAATCCCTTGCCTCAATGAGTTCCAAGTCTCCCTTCCAAGGAGAGCAGGTGATCAACCAAAATCTATTAAAACTGTTTGAAATTGGAGACCCCTCCCAAAAGGAAATCAATATGTGACTTTCAGCATAAATTACAGCATGGCATATTTGAAAAATTAACAGAAGTAAAACACATTTAGTTAGCGATGAGGGTCAAGTTTATAATAGAAGTAATTGTTGAGAATGTCACCCACCCAAAAATTCACTGTAATTGTCTAGGAGGAAGGAAGTGGAGACAACGTATAGCTGATTCGGGTCTCATTTCAAAGGGCTTCTTTATAGGAGAGAAACACGTATATCAAGTTAGGATTCCAGTTAGGGAAAAAAAGGTAGGATGAGCCCATGTTTCCCAATCTGTTCTGTGAGAGAACACCGTAATACCGGAACAAACATGAAGAGGCTGCAGTAGCTGTGAGAACTTCCTTAGAGGCTAAGAGTTCCTGAGAGCCAGAGTCTGGGGGATCAACATCTCTGGAAACTTGCACATCACTTGTGGCTCACCAGGCTACAGCAGCACATTTGTGGGAAGCTCTGCTGTAGGAAACTGATGAGAGGACCATGAATAAGAAGAAAAAAGCATAGCCCCTGACAACAAAGAATGAATCCTTTCTTCCAGAAAAAAAAAAATGTATAAAGCATTGATGGTGGCAGTGGCCTGTCTGGAGCAGCCACTGTGAGGACAACAGCTGTAGCAGGGCAGTCAGGGCTTGGGCTGCATGCTCTGTGGAGCTGGCAGGGGCAGGGCACAGGTGATCCCAGTGAGAGCCCCACACCCTACAGAGGTGGCGAGGTGGCAGCCCACACTCCTGGGTGCAGGTGCAGTCACTCAGCCGTGGCTCTGGACCTGGGCATCCCTGTGCTCTCAGGGACCCAGGAAGCTTCCTGCCCCTGCAGGCTTGGAACTGCTTCTCCCACTCCCTGGCCTCTCCCTACTGCCAGCACCCACTATGGATGTGTCTCAATAGCCAAGCCCAGGCACTGTTGTGACCCGGCTGGGTGCACGCACACTCAGGATGGTGCTGACACGCCAGGCCCCTGCTTCCTCAGCTCCCCCAAAAAATAACCTCTAAGGCTGAAACTTTGGGTGTCAGTGAGCACGGGAGGGAGGCTGGGGGACTGAGGGTGGCTCAATGCAGGCCTGCAGGTGCCTCTCGGTGCAGACAGCCTGGGCACCATGGATGGCATGTTGATGGTGGCAAAAGGCAGACAGGTTCCTAGGCAGCAAGGGGTGGGTCCCCAGTGAAATCTCACCTTCAAGCCAGGGAAGGCCTAAAGTGTGGGGGCTGGGCTGCCAGTTCCAGGTAAAGTACAAGACCCTGAGTGAGAACTTCCTTGATGCCTTTCGGCCAATCGGATGGTACTTTTTCCAGACCTGCCCATGGCTGCTCATGGATCAATCAGCATGCCCTTCCACCCAAGAACTAGTCAGCATGCACATCCTTCATTCTGAGCCCGTAAAAACCCCATATTCAATGGAACTACCTGCCTGTGGATACGAGCTTCCCACTTTAGGTCTCCTCTACACTCGTTGGGACTACATGCCTGTGGATAGGATCTAATCACTTTGGGTCTACTCTCCACTGAGAGCTGTTCTGTCCCTCAATAAATCTCCTCTTCACCTTGTTCACCCTCCAGTTGTCCATGTAACTTCATTCTTCCTGGATTCTGGACAAGAACTCAAGACCTGCTGAACAGGGGGAGTGAAAGGAGCTGTAACACATTCCTGGCTGGCTTGCTGAGCTGCAGGGATGACATGCTCCCAGACTGTGGCAGTGAAGAATGGTGACCCTTCTGGGGGCCCAGACCTCAGGATTTCCCCAGCCAGAGCTGCTGTAACTCTATAGTCCTCCTGTCCTCCACCAGAGGCAGGCAGCCACCGCATGCAATGGGAAGCAGCAGCAGGGCTGGGCCTGCACAGGAGTCATGGGCCAGAGAGGGGCAGTGGGACTGAAAGAGTGGTAACACAAACAGGCTGAAACATACCCGCCTTCCATTTGCCCTTCTATTTGCCGTGCAGAGGGTGACAAGGAGAGAAGAGCTGTGGCCCTTCTGGCCCTTCTGGGAGTCCAGACCTCGGGGCTCCCTGAGCCAGGGTTATCCCATGCTGTAACGCCCTTTTGGGGGCTCTGCAGTTCCTGGTGTGTCCAAGCTTTTGATCACTGCCATGTTCCCCTCACCAGTCACTCACACAAAGCTGGTGCCTGTGCCAGCACCTGGAGCTGCCTGCCCTGCTGCAGCAGCCAGCATGCCTGGCTGTCCACAGTGACCAGACCCTACACTCACACACCATTTGCTGCGCCACACCTGGCTTGCCCTTGAGAGGTGTAGAAATGCAGCATCTCAGGTTGCTGCCTGTGGAGTGAGCTAAGTACATTGAGCACCTATTGTCACACACAGTGACAGACATTTTAAATTTCTCAGAGCTTACAAGTATTTAAGATATTACTGCTATATATTTCTCTGCCAAATTAAATTCCTTTTCCACACTCAAGTTTTACATACTTTACAGTCATTAGTTTCATGGTATGCATTTTACTTCTTCCAATTGCCTCATCAAATAATATATAAACACTAATCTAAACTTATTTCTCTCTTTCCAGGAAAACAAAGTTTATTGGGTACTAATAATATAAGAGGTATTGCACTTGTGCCTTATATAAACTATTTTAAACTTACATCAACCCCACAAAACTGGAATAATCACCCAATTTTACAGATGAGAACATTTTGGCCAAAGAAAAAAAGTAAATAATAGACAATAACCCAGCATTAAAATGGAGGCATTTCTGACTTAAAAGCCAATCCCTGTTCACTACCACATGTTGCAGTTTTGGAATCTACCTCTATTAATCTTTGTATTGAGTTAGTAAAACAAATACAGAAAATTATCCACTGTTCGACTCATGTTCTTCCTCTATTTACTTCACAGACTGGCAGATTGGTAGTCACATACATATACCTATACATATGTGTATTAGTGCCTTTTCAGGCTGCTAACAAAGACATACCTCATACTGGGCAATTTACAAAAGAAAGAGGTTTAATGGCGAGCTTGTGCAGGGAAACTCCCGTTTTTAAAACCATCAGATGTCATGAGACTCATTTACTATCACAAGAACAGCACGGGAAAGACCCACCCCCACAATTCAATCACCTCCCACCAGATTCCTTCCACAACATGTAGGAATTGTGGCACTTACAATGCAAAATGAGATTTGGGTGGGGATACGGCCAAACCATATCATTTAACCCTGGCCCCTCACAGATTTCATGTTCTCACATTTCAAAACCAACCCTGCCTTCCCAACAGTCCCCGAAAGTCTTAACTCATTTCAGAAGTCCATAGTCCAAAGTCTCATCTGAGACAAGGCAGGTCTCTTGCACTTATGAGTTTGTAAAATCAAAAATAAGTTAGTTACTTCCTAGACACAATGGGGGTATAGGCATTGGGTAAATACAGCAGTTCCAAATGTGAGAAATTGGCCAAAACAAAGAGGCTACACAGGTCCTAAGCAAGTCTGAAATCCAGCAGGGCAGTCAAATTTTACAGCTCCAAAATGATCTCTTTTGACTCCATGTCCTGGATCCAGGTCACATTTATGCAAGAAGTAGGTTCCCATGGTCTTGGGCAGCTCAGCTCTTGTGGCTTTGCAGGGTACAGCCTCCCTCCTGGCTGCCTTCTTGGGCTGGCATTGAGTGTCTGTGGTTTTCCCAGGTGTACGGTGCAAGCTGTCAGTGGATCTGCCATTCTGGGGTCTGGAGGAAGGTGGCCCTCTTCTTACAGCTCCACTAGGCAGTGCCCCAGCAGGGACTCTGTATGGAGGCTCCAACCCCACATTTTCCTTCCACACTGCCTTAGCAGAGGTTCTTCATGAGCACCCTGCCCCTACAGCAAACTTCAGCCTGGACATCCAGGTGTTTCTATGTATCCTCTGAAATTTAGGCAGAGGTTCCAAAACCTCAATTCTTGACTTCTGTGCATCTGCAGGGTTAACACCATATGGAAGCTCCCAAGGCTTGCAGTTTGGGGCTTGCATCCTCTGAAACCATGGCTCGAGTTGTACCTTGGCCCCTTTTAGTCATGGCTGGAGTGGCAGGGCACCAAATCACTAGGCTGCACACAGCAGAGGGACCCTGGGCCAGGCCCATGAAACCATTTTTTCTTCATGGCCAGTGATGGGAAGGACTGCCATGAAGATCTTTGGCAAGCCCTGGAGATATTTTTCAGGCCAGTGATGGGAAGGGCTGTCATGAAGACCTTTGGCATGCCCTGGAGACATCTTCCCCATTGTCTTGGGGATTAACATTCAGCTCCTCATTACTTACACAGATTTCTGCAACCTGCTAGAATTTCTCCTCAAAAATGAGATTCTCTTTTCTATTGTGTTGTAAGGCTGCAAATTTTCCAAATTTTTATGTTGTTTACCTTTTAAAACTGAATGCTTTTCACAGCACCCAAGTCACCTCTTGACTGTGTTGCTGCTTCGAAATTTCTTCTGACAGATACCCTAAATCATCTTCCTCAAGCTCAAAGTTACACAGATCTCTAGGGCAGGGGCAAAATGTAACCAATCTCTTTGCTACAACATAACAAGAGCCACCTTTGCTCCAGTTCCCAACAAGTTCTTCGTCTCCATCTGAGACCACCTCAGCCTGGACCTTATTGTCTATATCACTATCAGCATTTTGGTCAAAGCCATTCAACAAGTCTCTAGGGAGTTCCAAACTTTCCTACATTTTCCTGTCTTCTTCTGAACCCTCCAAACTGTTCCAGCCTCTGCCTGTTACGCATTTCCAAAGTTGCTTCCACATTTTCAGGTATCTACAGCAGCACCCGACTTTATTGGTACCAATTTACTGTATTAGTCTGTTTTCATGCTGCTGATAAAGATATACCTAAGACTGTGCAATTTACAAAAGAAATAGGTTTAGTGAACTTACAGTTCCACATGGCTGGGGAGGTCTCACAATTATGGTGGAAGGCAAGGAGAAGCAAGTCACATCTTACATGGATGGCAGCAGGCAAAGAGAGAGCTTGTGCAGGGAAACTCCCATTTTTAAAAGCATCAGATCGCGTAAGACTCATTCACTATCACAGGAACAGCACAGGAAAGATCTGCACCCATAATTTAATCACCTCCCACCAGTTTCCTCCCATGACATTTGGGAATTGTGGGAGTTACAATTCAAGATGAGATTTGGGTGGGGACAGAACCAAACCATATCAACATGTTAAGAATATAACTTTTAATAATATACTTTGAAAATATAAAATCATCTTTTCATAAAAAAAGTTAATTTTGGGGGCAATAGGAGTAGATCTATAAAAACTCTTTAATTATTCAGCAACAAATATTTATAGGATCCCAATAAAATCCTTGTCTGATGTATTGAAAGTTACACATTGTTTCCATTTGGGGGATCTCCACTTTCAAACAGCTTTAATAGATTTTGGTTGTGCACTTGCTTTATGGGAGACTCTGAACTCAAGATTCAGAATGATTGAGGATAATGCTCAAAATTCATTGAGTAAGTTCTTACTTAGTAGATCTGAGGTAAGGCCTAAAATGCTGCATTTATAACAAGCTCACAGGTGAGGCTAAAACTGCTCATCCTGGCACCAGACTCTGAGGAGTAGGGGTCCAGGACATACCCGTTAAAGTACGGTCCACAAACCAGTACTAGTCAGGAAGCTGTTGGTTCCTTATCTGTAATGAGTTTACAGTAGAGACTGAAGGTAAGCATTTAGACAATTTTAGCACTTTGTGCAGTAATTTTATGTTTGTTGAATTTAATAAAATAAAAAAATAGGCCTTGCTTCTATTTTGTATGACTTTTTTAAAAAATTTCATCTTTCCAGTAATTATTTTTATTATATTTTATAAAAATATTGGCCTGTGATAGATTGGAGATTGTATATAAAACTAGTTATATATAATTAATAATATGCATCTCTAT
>NW_012098432.1:261189-305452 GCF_000951045.1 Mandrillus leucophaeus | reverse complement strand
ATATATAGCTGGTTTTGATATAATTATATATAATATATAACACAAATATATAATATATTTAATATAACTAGCTATATAATTAATATATAGAACACATATAACTAGTTTTACATATAACATACATAACTAGATTTATAAATTAATATATATAACATATATAAAACTAGTTTTATAAAATATATATAAAACTAGTTACCTTTGTGGTGAAGTACTACTATATGTATACAGTAGTCCTATATGTATATATATGTACTTTATGTATATAGTAGTCCTTCAAAAATGTGTTAATACATATATAACATAGAATACTATGCAGTCATAAAAAAGAATGAAATCATTTGTGGTGAAGGGTTAGTCATATATATATAAAACTAGTCCTTCACCACAAATGATTTAAGAAGCATGAGTCTTTGGGCAGTATGGCCATTTTTACGATATTGATTCTTCCTATCCATAAGCATGGAATGTTCTTCCATTTGTTTGTGTCCTCTTTTATTTCATTGAGCGGTGGTTTGTAGTTCTCCTTTAAGAGGTCCTTCACATCCCTTGTAAGTTGGATTCCTAGGTATTTTATTCTACTTGAAGCAATTGTGAATGGGAGTTCACTCATGATTTGGCTCTCTGTTTGTCTCTTATTGGTGTTTAAGAATGTGATTTTTGCACGTTGATTTTGTATCCTGAGACTTTGCTGAAGTTGCTTATCATCAGCTTAAAGATTTTGGGCTGAGACGATGGGGTTTTCTAACTATACAATCATGTCATCTGCAAACAGGGACAATTTGACTTCATCTTTTCCTAATTGAATACCCTTTATTTCTTTCTCCTGCCTGATTGCCCTGTCCAGAACTTCCAACACTAGGTTGAATAGGAGTGGTGAGGGAGGGCGTCCCTGTCTTGGGCCAGTTTTCAAAGGGAATGCTTCCAGCTTTTGCCCATTAGTATGATATTGGCTAGTTCTCGTCATAAATAGCTCTTATTATTTAGAGATACATTCCATCAATACAGAATTTATTGAGAGTTTTTAGCATGAAGGGCTATTGAATTTTGTCAAAGGCCTTTTCTGCATCTATTGAGATAATCATGTGGTTTTTGTCTTTGGTTCTGTTTATATGCTGAATTACATTTATTGATTTGCATATGTTGAACCAGCCTTGTAATTTATAGATCCAATGCCATCCCCATTAAGCTACCAATGACTTTCTTCACAGAATTGGAAAAAACTACTTTAAAGTTCATATGGAACCAAAAAAGAGTCCACATTGACAAGACAATCCTAAGCCAAAAGAACAACGCTGGAGGCATCATGCTACATGACTTCAAACTATACTACAAGGCTACAATAACCAAAACAACATGGTAGTGATACCAAAACAGATACATAGACCAATGGAACAGAACAGAGGCCTCAGAAATAATGCCACACATCTACCACCATCTGATCTTCAGCAAACCTGACAAAGACAAGCTATGGGGAAAGGATACCCTATTTAATAAATGATGCTGGGAAAACTGGCTAGTCATATGCAGAAAACTGAAACTGGACCCCGTCCTTACACCTTATACAAAAATTGACTCAAGATGGATTAAAGATGTAACCATAAACCTGAAACCATAAAAATCCTAGAAGAAAACTAGGCAATACCATTCAGGACCTAGGCATGGGCAAAAATTTCCTGACTAAAAGCAACATCAACAAAAGCCAGAATTGACAAATAGGATCTAATTAAACTAAAGAGTTTCTGCACAGCAAAAGAAACTATCATCAGAGTGAAAGCGAACCTACAGAATGGGAGAAAATTTTTGCAATCTATCCATCTGACAAAGGGTTAATATTCAGAATCTACAAGGAATTTAAACAAATTTACAAGAAAAAGACAAACAACCCCATCAAAAAGTGGGCAAAGGACTTGAACAAACACTTCTCAAAAGAAGACATTTATGCAGCCAACAAACATGAAAAAAAGTTCATCTTCACTGATGATTAGAGAAATGCAAATCAAAACCACAATGAGGTAACATCTCATGCCAGTTAGAATGATGATTATTCAAAGGTCAGGAAACAAGAGATACTGGAGAGGATGTAGGGAAATAGGAATGCTTTTACACTGTTGTTGGGAGTATAAATTAGTTCAACCATTGAGGAAGACAGTGGCAATTCCTCAAGGATCTAGAACCAGAAATACCATTTGACCCAGCAATCCCATTACTGGGTATATATCCAAAGTATTATACATCATTATACTATAAAGACATATGCACATGTATGTTTATTGTGGCACTGTTGACAATAGCAAAGACTTGGAACCAACCCAAATGCCCATCAATGATAGGCTGGATAAAGAAAATGTGGCACATACACACCATGGAATACTATGCAGCCATAAAAAGGAATGAGTTCATGTCCTTTAAAGGGACATTAATGAAGCTGGAAACCATCATTCTCAGCAAACTAATACAAGAACAGAAAACCAAACAAACACTATGTTCTCACTCATAAGTGGGAGTTGAACAATGAGAACACATGGACACAGGGAGGGGAACATCACACACTGGGGCTTGTTGGGAGTGGGGGGCAAGGGGAAGGAGAGCATTAGGACAAATAACTAATGCATGTGGGACTTAAAACCTAGATGATGGGTTGATGGTTACAGCAAACTGCCATGGCACATGTATACCTCTGTAACAAACCTGCACATTCTGCACATGTATCCCAGAACTTAAAGTATAATAAAAAAGATAATAATAGCCATAATGACTGGTATGAGATGGTGTCTCACTGTGGTTTTGATTTGCATTTATCTGATGATTAGTGATGCTGAGCACTTTTTCATATGTCTGATGGCCACTTGTATGTCCTTGTTTTGAGAAGTGTCTGTTCATGCCTTTTGTCCACTTTTTAATGGGGTTGCTTTTTGCTTGTTGATTTAAGTTTATTACAGATTCTGGATATTAGACCTTTGTCAGATGCATAGCATGTGAATATTTTCTCCCATTCTGTAGGTTGTCTGTTTATTGTTGTTAGTTTCTGTTGTGGTGCAGAAGCTCTTCGGTTTACTTAGATTCCACTTGTCAATTTTTGTTTATGTTGAAATTGCTTTTGGGAACTTATTAATAAATTCTTTCCCAAAGCCAATGTCCACAAAGGTGTTTCCTAGGTTGTTTGTGTTTCCTAGGTTGTTTTCTTCTAGAATTCTTTTTTTTTTTTTTTTTTTTTGAGATGGAGTCTCATTCTGTCACTCAGGCTGGAGCACGGCGGCAAAATCTCAATTCACTCCAACCTCCTCCTCCCAGGTTCAAGTGATTCTCCTGCCTCAGCCTCCCAAGTAGCTGGGATTACAGGCATGTACCACCATGCCCAGCTAATTTTTGTATTTCTAGTAGAGATGGGGTTTCACCATGTTGGCCAGGTGGATCCCGAACTCCTGACCTCAGGTGATCCACCCACCTTGGCCTACCGGGATTACAGATGTGAGCCACCATGCCTAGCTTCTTGTAGGATTCTTATAGTTTGAGGTCTTATATTTAAATGTTTAATCTGTATTGAGTTAATTTTTGTATATGGTGAGGGGGTCCAGTTTCATTCTTTTGCATATGTCCAGCCAGAAACTTCAGCACCAATTACTGAATAGGGAGTCCTTTCCCCATTGCAAAACTTTGTCAAAGATCAGATGGCTGTAGGTGTGGAGCTTTACTTCCGGACTCTCTATTCTGTTCCATTGGTTTATTTGTCTGTTTTTATACCAGTACCATGCTGTTTGGGCTACTTAGCCTTATAATATAGTTCGAAGTCGAGGAATGTAATGTGATACTTACAGCCTTGTTTTTGTTGTTCTTGTGTGTTTTTTTGGTTTTGCTTAGGATTGCTTTGGTTATCCAGTCTCTTTTTCAGTTCTATATGAATTTTAAAATAGTAGGATTTTTTTTTTTATTCTGTGAACAGTAACATTGGTAGTTTAATAGGAATAGTGTTGAATCTGTAGCTTGCTTTGGTAAATATGGACATTTTAATAATATTAACTATTCTTATCCATGAGCATGGAATGTTTTTTGTTTGTTTGTGTCATCTTGATTTCTTTTAGCAGTGTTTTGTAGTTCTCCTTGTAGAGGTCTTTCTCCTCCTTGGTTGAATGTATTCTTTGGTATATTATTTGGGGGAGGGCTGTTGTAAATGGAATTGCATTCTTAATTTGACTCTCAGCTTGAATGTTATTGGCATACAAAAATGCTGATTTTTGTACATTGATCTTGTTTCCTGAAACTTTACTGAAGTCATTTATCAGTTCCAGGAGGCTCTTGGTGTAGTAACAGAGTAATATTGTTAGTGAAGAGAGATAGTTCGACAATTTCTTTTTCTATTTGGATGCCTTTTATTTATTTCTCTTGCCTGTTTGCTCTGGCAAAGAACTAAGGGGATAGTTTGGGTATAGACACACATACAAGGAGAGTACCATGTGAAGATGAAGGCAGATTTCAAGGTAATACAAGAGAAGCCAAGGAATGCCAAAGATGGCCAGCAAATCACTAGAAGCTAGGAGAGAGTCATCGGATGGATTCTCCCTCATAGACCTTAGAAGGAATGGACCCTGCTGACACCTTGATCTCTGATTTCTAGCCCCTAGAACTCTAAGACAATAAATTGCTGTTATTTAAGCAAATGTTAACAATTTCTAGAAGAAATATTTCAGCCATCAAATTGAAAAATCTCCCTACATGTGGAGCAGAATTTTGAAAAAAAAAAATCACCCAGTATTATCAAAGTAGCATGGCAGAACATCAAAGGTAATGAGAAAAATATTAAAAATTGATATAAATTGTATGTTTTGTGCATTTTGCCACAGCTTTTAAAAATTGCAAAAAATGATCAGAAAGGAAAGATAGAAGAGAACATGTGAGTTTAACCCTGGGGGATTTCATAGGGTCTGAGAAAGGTGTGGAAGCAAGAGCAAAGGGCATCTGCTTTTCAAATATTGGCAATACCTCCATCTCGACTTCATCTTCATTGGATTCTGGCTGCACAGTAGCTGGTGAAGCTCTTGTTTGGCCACAGAAAGCAAATGTAGGACTAGAAAATTAAGGGAGTGTCAGGGATGTGTGTGTACACATGTAGGGAAAACTCCTCTTTCCATATTTAGTAGTTCCCGGGTATGTTGGAAATAATAAAGCTCAATATATCAGTATATATCCATTCAGTCTTATATATACTAAATACCTCATATAAGCCAGGCACTACCCTAGGTTTATACACACAAGGACAAATAAGACAGAGTTTTTTCCTTCATTCGTGGGTAATCTCACTCTGTTGTACTATTTATTATGGTTACAGAAACAGGATACAAATTTTGAAGGTAATCTATTCAATGTAAACATTCCATTCAAATAGCTTTAAGGATATTCCATTCAAATAGCTTTAAGGATATTTACTGGAACCTTTATTGAATGTAGACCTTCTTTTCTAGAACTTGCCTAGAACTTGTCTAGAACATGCTACATGCCTTTGCACTCCATCTTGATGAGATGGTTGAGTAAAAAAAATACATAAGCAGATCCACGTGCTTATCATTTAGGTATCAATATTATTGCCTCAATTTTTTCTAAATACTTTAAGGAGGCAGATAAAGATGATTTATATACTGAATACCCTTGAGCATCGGTGTAAAAATTCAATATTAAGGCGTTACTAAATTTACTTTCAATGTCCAAACTAAATGTGTTTTCAAATTAAGTTGAAGCAACTGCAGAAAAAGTCAAATATTTGCTCTCATTAATAACATATTGGTACTAAAAAGAAGAATGATAATGACAATCTCATAAAGGTTTTCTTTAAAATCTCTAAAAGATTACTAATTATACTTTATTCATCCTTCTCACGATTTGTTTTTGCAGACTACTTTATTAGATTTATTTCATGGAAACTTGTCTCAAGTTTCAGCAATTGGCAAACAATCAGTACTTTAGCTATCCAAGAAAAGTTTCCTGAGGAGGAAGAAATTTCTTCTTGAATGACCTTTTTTTTCAGGGGAGCACCCATCACAGATGAAGAACCAGGCCACTCTGCAAATCAAGTTCCACTAAACCTTGAAACTTCTTTACTTTATGTTTGTTTGTTTTGTTTTGTTTTTTGAGACAGTCTCACTCTGTTGGCTGGGCTGGGATGCAGCGGTGCAATTTTGGCTCACTGCAACCTCTGCTTTCCAGGTTCAAGCGATTCTTTTGCCTCAGACACCAAGTAGCTGGGATTACAGGTATGTGCCACCACGCTTGGCTAATTTTTGTATTTTTAGTAGAGATGAGGTTTCACCACGTTGGCCAGGCCAGTCTCGAACACTTAACCTCAGGTGATCCGCCCTCCTCAGCCTCCCAAAATGCTGAATTCAAGGAGTGAGCCACAGCTCTGGGGCTAAAACTTCTTAAATAGAGAGCTGTGTCACACAGAAAACACCCCAGGGGAGCAAGTCATGTTTCTGGGAGGCTTTGTTAGGTGATAATCGAGCCGATATTGATGGCATGCTTTCTTGTTGTTGTTAGCATCCAGAAGAAAAACAAATAAATCTACAAGAGGGGTTGAGCAAAGGGACCTGAAGGCAGGAAAATTAAGTGGAAGAATGCATAAAATTTAAAGTAAGTTTTACTGAAGCTTTCGTGTTCAGAGAAATATGTGTGGGTAGATTCCCTCTCAAAGCCAAACATTATCTCCTAATTATGACCTTAATAAATAACACTGGTATATAACAACAATGACAAGTTAAAAAAAAGACCTAATTTATTTTGAGATCTACAGCCACAAACTAGTCCTATTTAGTGCCAACAGGACAAGCAATGTTGTCTACAATTTGTGAAGGGAGGCTCTAATAATGCTACTTTTATTTTTTTTTTAATGGTGATAGAGGAATGCTAAGCATTTCATGCCTATAAACAAGGCACTGAAAATGAAAGGTAAGATAATGTAAGAAGTTAATTAAGAATAGCTTTTAATCTTTTCTTTGATTTTTCTTTTCTTTTCCTTTAACCTTAAAAAATTCCAAACTATAACAAAGAGAGGAAAAAGCCAGCAGGAGAGGAAGAGGGACTCACTATGATGGAGTATCAGCGTTGGAAGAGTGAGAAGAACAGACGGGTTGGAAATCAGAAGATATGGCACTTACTTCCTGGGCACAGAGATTTTGGGGAAGGATGCTTATTGTCTTTGTATGCCCATTTTTTTAGCTGTAATATATAAATAGCAATATCACACGGTGTGGTGAAAGCTCTTGTAAACTGTCATACACTATAGAAACAGCAGTTATCATTATTCACACACCTAGAGCCCTTGTAAACTGTTACACACTAGACAGACCGCAGTTACCATTATTCACACACCTGGAGTGAACACGGTGAAAAACCTTTGCCTTAAGGGAAGTGGGTTAGAGCCTCTACCACGTCACTGGTCCACATCACCCAGCCGCAGATAAACAACGAGGCCACTCTGCAGGTTGTCCTACAGAAGCTTCTAAAATAGAGATGTGTCACACAGGAAATGCCCCAGGGGCTGCAAGGCATGTTGCTGGGAGGCTTTCTTAGGTAATAATTGGGCAAATATTTTATGTTACTTTTAACACCCAGAAAAAAATTTACAAGGGAGATTGAGTAACAAGATCTGAAGACAGGAAAATTAAGAGTAAGAGTGCCTTGTATGTAGAGCCTAAAAAGAGAACGCTGTAGATAAGAAATTGAGAAATATAACAAAATGCCCACAGGGTACAAGGGACACTCCCTTTTCACCTCCCATCTGAGCCTCAATGCCCATCCAAGTGCTGAATACTGACTGGAAATAAGGCATGGTGATGGATGCATCATTCTGTTAGATGTGCAGCCTCCCTGGTTTTGTCCACTTTCCTCACCAAAATACTGATTTCAAATGCCACTTGTCCTTTTAGTCTTAATATCTATTGATAACTATACCTGGAGAAGTTCTCTAATTCAGACATCTGAAATCATATTTTCTCCACCTTAATTCTCTCTCTCTTCTTCCCACAAGAATATAAGAATCAAGAAGCCATGCATTTTATCTGTCTCATTAGGGAATGTATCTCTACTGCCTAGAACAGTGACGTAGGCATTGAAGAAATGTGTTGATGAGTGAATAAATGAAGAAAGTGATGAAAGACTTAGTTACTAAGCAGTTATGAATAATTTACAAAAAGGAAATGTGATCTTATGATTTCCAGCATACATAAATTCAAATGATATAAAACATTTGTTTTCCCAAAAAGTCCCTACTAATATGTCTTGGTGGATAGTTAGTAGTCTCTTTGAAGTCTGGTCTCCAGTCTTTTCCCCCATCTCTTCCTCCTCCCATCTTCCCTTTGGTCTTTTATTCCCTTCTGCTCTTCCCTGCTTCACCACCTAATCTGCAGTCAGTCTCAGTTCTGTCCTGGATAGGAGCTCCATCTTAGATGGTAGGTTTTACTGTCCACCTAGGAGTAGATTCAAGTTTTCAAAGTCTTAAGGGAGGAACATCTATAAGAAAAGCAACTCTTGCTAAATCAATTATACTTCCATAGCAGAGTTTCCATAGCGTATTATGCTAACGAAGTCTCTATTGCTTTTGTTTTCCTGTCATAGATGAGGAAGACAAGGGAAAAAAGACAAGGCTAGAAACTAGTGCAGAAAATTCCATTGTGCAACAAGAGCTCATCTCATGGAGATGGCAACTCACGAACTCTACAAAGTTTTCTAAAACTGCTTCTCAAACTTTAATGCACACAACAATTACCTGAGATCTCGTTAGCAATTTTTGTTTCAGTAGTTCTGGGGTGAAGCTTCAAGTTCTGCATTTCTAATAAACAACCAGGTGGTCCATGGGTCCACACCTTAAATAGTCAATCTCTAAAATAAAACTTTTCATTTTGGACCTCTACTTTAGAGTCCACTGGAAGTAGTCTACTTTACATTATGGTCTACTGAAAATGCACTATGTAAGAAGAGAACGACCAAGAGGATTTGGGGTCATCTAGGACTGGGTTTGAAATCTGGCTCCGCTATTCCTTAAGAGACACTGGGCAAGGATTATTTTTTAAAATATAAATTTCCTAAGTTTCAGTATAATCTGAAATATGGCTATAATACTATCTGTCTTAAAGGGTTGCTATAAAAATTAACCTTTTTAAAGGCACTTTAGCATAGGGCAAAGCTTGATCCCTTCCCCTTTCTTTTCCCATTTCAAATTCTTCAAAATGGCCCGATTCAGCTTCAAATTCTGTTTCAAACCTCGTCTGTTTCTACTCTTGAAAACTGAAAGCATATGCACCCAGACAGTTTACTATCTATATTAACACAATTTAACTTTTCAACCTGTGCACTAACCTGACTTAATTATTCCAGGAAATCATTGCCCAGGAAGATGAAGTTGCAAATAACTGTTTATTTCAGAATCTCCTGAATTTATTTATCTGAAAAATCAATTCATTCTCTTTAAGTAAATAGCCTCTTCTCAAAACAATAGATTATTAAGCTGGGTTCAACAAATGATTGTTTACTCTTAAAGACTCTTCAGTGTATTCCCTTTACTGTGTCCATTAATTATACACTATTATATTACAACATCTTTCACTACCAATCAGACCACTTCACTGAAAGACATGCCTTAAAGTAGACTCCAAATCCTTACAAATGCCAGTTTTGACTCTTCCCTTGCAAAACACCACTAAGACTCTGCCGAGGTAGTCCCTGGCTTCCCTTACTACAGTGAGAAATAAACTTGTCTTTGGTTGATCAAACGTGATTTTGCTGGTATTTTGAGAGTTGGCAGTTGATAATCTCTTCTAATAAAATTATCAACCAGACAAACATACTTAATTACTTATTTCCTGGAGGTGTCATGCTTTTTAATATTCCATGCTTTTGCACAATCAATTTCTTTTTTCCTGTAATATCATCTCTTTTTATTTAACCTTCAAGACTCATACTAAATGTTGGTTCCTCTGTGAAATATTTACTGAAACCCTTTAGCAATATATATTTTTCATGTTTCTCTTCTCCCATAGCATTGAGTAGGCCTTTTCCATCATACCCTATTATTTCCTGATAGCTTGGTTACACATTTTTCTTTCCCAAACATAGTGTGCTCTTTAAAAATAGGGGCTGTGCCTTATCACCTCTGTCATTAATGTCTTAAATAATTTATTTAAAAAACTATTAGTTGATCAACAAATATTTGTTGAATGTTGAATGAAACACAGCCTGGATATTTAGAGGAAGAAAAATGGGTAAATAAATATTTGTTAAAAGAAATTTGAGCTTCTTTTCATAAGGATTTCCTTTGCAGCCTCTTATTCTTTTTGTTTTAGGTAATCCTGAGAAATATTACCTCTGAAGGCTGCTACCCCTGAAGTAGTAGCTCTCTGAGCCAGCAAAATAGGACCTTTTTGACGTCTCAAATCCTGTCAAAAAGGTAATTTCTCCTTTCTTTCTCATCTAGTAATTATTGATGGCAAGTATGAGCGTGCAGTTGCGCCACTTCTTCTATCAGGGTAGCAGATTTTTTAGCCCAATCAAGGCTGGGCATTTTGTTTAGCCCAATCAAGGCTGGTAGAAGGGCGAAATTTTATAATGTAAAATGCATGACCCTGTAATGGCTGATAAAAACAATCCCTGGCATAGTTATGCTTCTATTTAAGTGTTAATTATCCCTATGCACAGTGTGTACTCTTTTTGATAGTCATAATTCAACACTTAGACTATTAAAGGCAGATTTATGCTATAGCAATAGAATATTTTTTATTTCCATCTAAACTGAAATCTAGAAGTTCCATAAAAGTATAAGAGCTCATGTCATGACTAACAGGTTTTGACAGGAGCTAAGTTAATGTTTGTAGCAGTAAACCATTTCCTGGTTGACAGTTTGTCGAGACATCAGAGAAGTCGCTGAGGAGAAAAATCAAGTAAATCTAAATGGTACATTTGACAAACTATAAGCCTGGACTGACATTTTACTCTAGCAAAAGTACACTGTTTGGAAAAGAGTGCAAAATTATATGTATCATATCTCAGTTTCTGATCATTTTAGGTCATTTGGAGGTATAAATATTTAATAAATATGTTTAATGTTCAGCAGTATGTGAACACTACTTTCATCTCTCTCTCTTTTTGGCTGTCATCTAAAATTGAAAGAAATAACCTTTATAAACTAGTTAGCCCTCTGAGTAGTCCATGTAACATTTGCTTCATATCATAATAACAATAAGCATTATAACATATTTGTGTGAGGTGCCAATGATCTTGATTTCTGTGAGGATTGTATTAATCAGATTTTTTCAGGAATGTAGGTAGCAACTATAATATTTCATTACAAGTTTATTGTAATTTTTGCCATTAACATGCATGACCTGCGTGATCCTTAAATACCCCTGTGAAGTATTCATGTACCCATTTTACAGGGGAGAAGGAGACCCAAACAGAAGACGTGCCTTTTCATAGGTCACACAGAACATGGCAGAGCTAGAGCCAGAACTCAGAACTCCTGTCTCCCAGAAACAGTCCCCTTTGTTCTACAATACACAGATCTCTGTTAATATACTTTAAAATGATTATAGAAGAGATGTTACAGACCCTTCACATAGAGTTTGATCAATGTTTATTTTGAGGCAAGTGAACTAAGACAGCATTAATTTTAATCGCATTCTCTATTTGAGAATAGTAATCATGAAAAGAAATTAAAAGGCTGAGTTCAAGATTGATTTTCCGGTCTTTGTAGCAACCCCTGAAGCTTCAAAAAGCTTGCAGAAAGACTATTTCCAGAGACTGTTTGGACTTCCTCATATTAGACTATTAACGACCATACTTAGTACTCAGTAGAATATTAATAATACTGGGCTCGAACTGAGACTTTTTTTCTGTGGGTGCTTCTACATTTTGAAGAGTATCAGGGCAAATACATTACCATGCAGGGCATAACACAAATTGATGAAGTGGATTGATCGTTTTCAAGCACTAGCATGTGCCAGGAACTATGCTGGACACTTATTTTCTATATAATTTTTCAATTAATGTTCATAACAATCCTACATCCATTTTATAGGTATAAAAACAGATTCAGTGGAGTTAAGGAACTTGTCAAAATTCACAAGATGTTACATAACTGAGTCAAGATTTGAACCCGGGTCTATCCAATTTCAAAAATTCCACTTCAGTATGATGTTTAGTTCTTTTCAAACTCACAACAAAGGAAAAAATCTTTACCTAGTCAGATGGGGCCTACATTTAACCTGGATAACCTACATTGGGAAAGTGGGGGCAATGCAATTGTTTTCAGTTTCTCTGGTCTCTCTTCCTCATCTCTTTCCACATTTGCTGGCTGCTGTTTCTCACTCTTTCACCCCTTCCAGAGACTGACCAGAAGAAAGAAGGCATTAGAGAAAAAGAACACAGTTGTACTTGCCCAACACAATTGCAATCCAGTATAAGAGGCTCCCCTGGATTTGACTGATGTCCAGAGCTGACCTGTTCTACCATGGGACTCTTCAATTGTTCCCTGTAGATCTGTCCAGTGGGAGTCTTTTCTGTACCATCCTAGATACAGAAAATGTCTCCTGCTGCCAGCCACTTACCCGCCGACTATCAGCCCTCAGGTTTTCAGTGGTCCAGAAGCTAATGGATCTTCTTTGACTCTCCAGCCGGTCCTCTCAAAAGCTTCTTTTCTTGGAATCCTCTTTTGATTTCCAAGAAACACACACACAGCTTTGCTCCTAGTTTGCTCTGCCTGGTGAAAATGCAGCTCGCTCTCAATGCAACCATTTTTGCCCTGTTGTCAGCAGATACAGCTGCAGCCACAGTCTCTTGCCTTTCATTTTCCTCTCAGGCTTCAGATGCTATTGAATTGATTTTGTGGCTTTTTTCCTTTGTCCTATTGTTAAATGCATTACATAAGTAGAATTTTTAATGTTAATTTTCTGTATATGAGGAATAAATTCTACCTGTTTTTCATGTAGTTGTTTTTAAAGAACCTATTTGTTAATATCTCATTTTGTAGCTTTATGTCTCTGCTTATAATTAGAGAATAATTGATTAGTACTATTTTTTGGTTAGATTTTGCTAACTTTCTAAAACTATGTAAAAGTGATCCCATCTGGTCTCATACTCTGGAAAATTTCTATAAAATGGAAGTCAACATCTCCTTGGATATTTTAAACACTTTCTCAAAAAACTCACTATGTTAAGTGTGATTGATAGTCATTAATACTATAATTCTTAGTGTTGCTGTTTGTATTATTAAATCTACTTAATTTCTATTGCTTGATTTATCAGTTTTTAAAGATACATCTGATTCGCAGTTACTGCAACAGATGAGGCAACAATAACAATAATAGAATGTAATCTATTGTTATGTACTCTGATAATCCAATAATGTCAAACTAACAAGTAAATGGAAGAGGGAGGAGACAAAAGGAAAAGCAGAGAAAATAGGAATTAGTCAAACAAACACATAAAAAACATGTCCAACATCATTAGTAATCTGAAAAGTACAAAACAAACTCACAATGAGATAGTATTTTATATGCACCAAATTGGAAAATCTGAAAATATCTGATAATACTATGTTAGGCCAGGCACAGTGGCATGTACCTGTAGCTGCTTCAGAGGCTAAAGCAAGAAAATCACTTGAGCCCGGGAGTTCACGGCTATTGTGCACTCTGATCATGTCTATGAGTAGCCACTGCACTCTAGCCTGGACAACATAATGAGACTCTGTCTCTAAAAAAAATAAAAAATAAAAATAAAAATACATAGTGTTGGCATGGATATGAAACGACTAGACATCTACGTCTTTGGGTAAAAATGTAAATTGGTATGACTTTGTACCAGTACTTAAGTCTTTTTGTTGGGATGTAAATCAATATAAAATGATGACAATCACTTATTTTTTAAATTAAAAATGCACTCATTCTATGACACAGGGATTAAGCTCCCACAACTATTCCACAGGGAAACTCTTGTATATATATATGGATAGAAATGCCATACAAAATATTCAAAGCAACATACTTTGTAATATCACAAAACTAGCGATACAGTTTGGATGTCTGTCTCCTCCAAATCACATGTTGAAATCGGACTCCTGTTGTTGAAGGTGGGGCCCAGTAGGAGGTGTTTGGGTGAGGGCAGTGGATCCCTCATGAATTGCTTAGTGCAGTAATGTGTGAGTTTTCACTCTATTCATGAGAGTTGGTTGTTTAAAATGAGCCTAGCTCCTCCTCCTCCTCTCTCCCGTGCTTTCCTTCTTGCCATGTGACACACCTGCTCCCCCTTCACCTTCCACTATGATTGGAAGCTTCCTGAGGCCCTTACCAGAAGCAGATGCTGGTGCAATGTTTCTTGTACAGTCTGCAGAACCATGAGCCAAATAAATATATTTTCTTTAGAAATTACCCGGCTTTAGGTATTCCTGTATAGCAATGCAAAATGGACTAATATAAATAGAAACAACTCAAATGTTAATTAATGGTAGAAAGGCTAAAAAATGTTGTATATAACGCTGTATATTATACGTTGTACTTTAACAGTGAAAATGAATGAAATACAACTATATAGAAGAACAAGCTTACATCTCTTAATGTTGAGTACAAAAGAGATTTGGGGTATGTGTGAAAGTTTGCATACAGTATGAGACCACTCATATAGCTTTTTAAAATACAAAAATAAGTACTATGTCATTTGACATAGAAATGTATATGGTAATATGCTAAAGTAAGAAAACGATAAACTTGGCTGGGTGCAGTGGCTCACGCCTGTAATCCCAGAGCTTTGGGAGGCCTAGGTGGGCAGATCACCTGAGGTTGGGAGTTCAAGACCAGCCTGGCCAACATGGTGAAACCCTGTCACTACTAAAAAATACAAAATTAGCTGGGTGTGGTGGTGGGTGCCTGTAATCCCAGCTACTCAGGAGACTGAGGCAGGGGAATCAGTTGAACCCAGGAGGCAGAGGTTGCAGTGCGCATTCGGATTTCCACTTAAGATTGTGCTCTGTTGGGAGGCTGAGGCAGGCGGATCACGAGGTCAGATCAAGACCATCCTGGCTAATACGGTGAAACCCCATTTCTACTAAAAATACAAAAAATTACCTGGTTGTGGTGGTGGGCACCTGTAGTCCCAGCTACTTGGGAGGCTGAGGCAGGAGAATGGCATGAACTCAGGAGGCAGAGCTTGCAGTGAGCTGAGATCATGCCACTGCACTCCAGCCTGGGCGACAGAGCAAGACTCTGTCTCAAAAAAAAAAAAAAAAAGAAAGAAAAGAAAGGAAAATGATAAACTCAAAGTTGAGAATAGTACTTTCTTTGGAGGGGGAAGGATATACTAAAGTACACAGAGGTTTGAAAGGTAATAAAAGTATTTATTTCTTAAGATGGGTGATGGGTTTTTGGAGCTTATTTTCTTTTTATTCTTTTTAAAGATTTTATACATTATTTAAATTTACTTAACTGTCTTAGTCCTTTGAGCTGCTATAACAGAGTACCATAGATTGGGTGGTTTATAAGTCACAGCCACTTCTGGAGGCTAGGAAGTTCAAGACCAAGTTGCCAGCAGATTCAGTGTCTGCTGAGAACCTGTATCCTGGTTCACAGACAGTGTCTTCTTGCTGCATCCTCACATGGTGGAAGGGACAAGGGACAAGGGCACTTCTGTCATCTCTTTTATAAAGGTGCTAATCACATTTATGAGGGTTTTGCCTTCATGACCTAATCATCTTCTAAAAGCCTCAACTTCAAATTGGGAATTAGGTCACAACACATGAATTTGGCAGGGTATAAACTTTCAGTCCACATTTAGCTTTAAATGTAAATGATATACCAATTCATTAAAAACACAAAAGTCTTCAACCTTATTGGTAAAAAAATGCAAATGAAATATATGTGTTTTAACTTCCATCAGCACAGATTAACCAAAAGTATGATGATGTTTGCAAGTGTAGTTGAAAATAATTCTTTTCTACACTGCTAGTGAAAAAGGAAATCAATTGTTTGAGAGGAAGCAATTTCAGAATATCTTTTGACTCAGAAAGTCTTCTTTAAGAATATTAACTAAACAAATAATCAGAGCCACACATACAAATTTATATTAAAGATATTCAGTATAGTAGAAAGATAGTGAACCCAAGCTAAATGTACTATAGCAGAGAATTGCATCAATTACAGGACTGCGTCTGGAACATAATGGGTGCTTAGTAAACAATTGCTAAATGAACTAATGAATAAACATACGTACATATTTATATGTATGTGCACAAAATATTAACAGTGATTATATTTGGGAGAAGAGCTTATGAGTGACTTTTTAAACTTTACTTTTCTATATTTTTCCAAAATTTTTGCTATGAAGATATAGTACTCTAGGAAGCAGAAAAAAATATGTTAAGTTCTTGCTTGCTTCAAAGCAAAATTTGCCCCTGTATCTTCTATCTTCTGGAAATGTACCACACCTAACACCACCCTTTCCACATAAATTTATTTTAATACATCAAATTTTAATACATCTTTCTCTTCCTGACATTCCCTTCCCCACCATAGTCCCAACACTATTGCTTGAATATTTAAAATTCATGTTTCTTCATTATCATGATTGCTTTTGTTAATCTCTTTTGTTTCTGTTGCATACTTTTGCATACTTTTGTTGCATACTTGTGTTTTGTTGCGTACTTAACACATTTTCTTCAATGTCTCAGGCATCACACACTCATGTATTCAAAACTGAATTCATGATTTCCACCCAAAACCACTTGGTTTAGTTCATTTTGACAAACAGAATAAAGAAAGGATAGATGGAAACCAAATACGACTGCTCGGCATTCTGATGAGGTTAAGATCACTAGGTTCTCTCATCTTAATAGCAAGTTGAAAACCAGGGAACTACTTAGTTCTTTTCATTTCAAATAGGAACACACTGCCTTGTGGTATTGCGTACTCACTTTCCCCATATCCCCTGTATATACACAAATACCTAGGTGCTTGCTTACTGGTTTACCCTCAACTTTCTTGTAATTTGGAGCTGTCTCTTTATGAAAGATAAACTGTAGAATCTAAAGTTTAGATCTTTTAGGAAAGCATTTGTTTACTTTATGTATTTTTAAACGTTCTTATTTTTCTCTGTTTAGATCACAGCATACGGATATGAATCAATTAAGGAATATGGAGTTCATTTGTTTCAATTTATATTCAGTATCACTATTTGGAATAAATGGACTCACTTGCAGCTAAAAGAATTACAGTGAAGTTTTAAAAAGGTAAATGGAAATATTACTTGGTTTCTCTCCATGCATGCATAAATAAAAATACTGTTTTGTATGTTTTGAAAGTAAAGTCTTTTTTTTACAGTTTTTTTCTAAGTACTTAGTTAAATAGGATCATCAAAAGTTAAAACCTTCCTGGATTCAAAATATCTTTTCCAATGAAAGAAATGTGGTTGGGGTGGGAGACAGGGTTTATATATCCTTTCTATATATGAATTTATATCTCTATAGATCTTTCCCATGAATTCTGTATTTATATGTCCACCTGCATACTCAACATATTTTCTTCAATGTCTCAGGCATCACACACTCATGTATTCAAAACTGAATTCATGATTTCCACCCGAAACCACTTGGCTCCTCCTCTTTTGTTTTGTACATTATGAGAAATAGAATAAAGAAAGGATAGATGGAAACCAAATATGGCTGCTTGGCATTCTGAGGAATCCAAGCTGCCAGTCTTCCATATTTTGTTATGATGCCGTCTGTGTCCTTCTCGGCTGCCTAGCAGAAAACAACCTTCAGAATCTTGTGTCTTTGATGCTTCTACCAAGAGGTAAAAAGCATCACTTCTGCTCATGTTATTGTCCAAAGTGAAGTCCCATGGACATGCCTAATTTCAGGGAGCCATATGCCCAGAAAGAAGGAGGAATGGGGAATCGTATGATCACTTCCACAAGCAGCAACTTAGATAATCTCATTCTGTTTACTTGGTTTAGTCCAATGTACTTTCATTCTCCCCACACTTACTATCTTCTTCCCAATTCCCACTCTGAACCAAGGCCTAGGAGATGATACATGTTGACGCAAAAGGGGGCCCAGGTAACATCTTCACCTGGTTTTACCCTTTTTCAATCTTTCTCCAGTTCCTCGCACAGCTCTGAAAGGACTTTTTTGTCTTCTTCATGGGGCTGGAACTTTGGTGATTCCATTGAGGAATACAGTCCTCCCTGTTCTATAGTTTATGCTCTCATCAATCCTCTAAGCTCTAGTCTCTGATACTTAAAGGAAAATGTTTAGGATTCAGAAAATCTATTTTTTAAGTAAAACTAGCTTTCAGGACTACTGCTCTAAACGTACTTAGAAGTCTAATTTGAAATTCAAACTCGAGTAATGATCCCTTTGTTACAGGCAAGAACTGCATTCTTTCTGAATAAAATGAATGTTATTCTTTTAATGTGTGAGAAGTTTCAGGACAATAAAATTTAGAAAGAATTGAGAAGACAACAGATACAGTTTTTTAAAAAATGATATTTCTGCTGCCCCTGTCTCTCCTACTGAGCTACAAGATTCATGAGGGCAGAAATCAAATTGTTTGGCTTGAAATTGTTTAGCCAAAATATTATTTGAATAAAGAGAGAGATGAATGAACAAAACCGTAGCTCTATAGGATTGCTACTTACATAAGTACGTTAGTAATTTTGGATAAAACAGAGAAGAAAACACTTAAACTTACAATATAATCTAAGGTTCTAAAGTGAGTCCCAATATATAAAAGACTGACAAAGTGCCCTGGATAAGCATGAAACTCACTGTGGTGAAGAAAGAATGGAGGTACAAGAAGCACAGTTGGGACACGGGGTGCAAGATCAGAGGGGAGGGATTCTTTCCAACGAGACACAGTAAAAACCCATTGAAATATTTTCTGACCCAGCATTGGGGATTCTTCCTAGGTTCCTTGAGAGGGATGTTGCAAAATATAAAACAGCAGCTTGCTTACCAGTATCCCCCTAGAGAGATGCACTCTCTGCAACCAGTCAAGCGGACCCTGGCTTAGAGATGCTTCCTCGGTTTTAGGGCCATGAGGCATTGGCAGCAGAGCACAACAGTCATGGATGGAGAATGGTGATGACCAAGACAACAGCCATATTGTTCCTACCACACTTTTGAGGTCAAGAATTGAATCTCACTCATTTTTCATCAATGAGTAAGTCCCACTAGATTCTGTACAGGAAATGCAGAGAGATTTGGAATCTCTCTGCGAGGAGTTCAGGGGCCAGAGATCATCAAGATTATTATCCACACTTTAAATTGTCCCCAAGGCTTGAGAGACCTCAGCAAGCAAAGGTCACACATTGAAGCAAATTGCTACATCTTAGCAAATCTCTCACAGACTGCATAATTCAGATGAACAAATAGGTTCCCTTGTGAGAGGGAAATTTTATAAAACTTTTTCAGACTGTCCTGAGAAAGGGCCATATGACTGATCACTGGGATTTGGAATGAATTTCTCAGGCTTCATCTCTTATCAGCTACCAGAAGATCATCTATAAGTATTAAAACTTTGAGAGTATGAATCTGGCACTGTCCAAAATCAGCATGGGAGAAATTTCAAATTTCGATCTATCCCTACATGATAAAGATTTCATTTGAAGCCCCAAATATCTAGGACTCTATTGTGACATCATTGGTAAAAACTGTCCAGGATTTGAAATTGGAAGTTTCTTTGTGTCTAAATGGTCATGGGCATTAAAACTTTTAACCAGCTGGTTCCAATCATGAAGTTAAAATTTCTCTCTCTGGTTCCCAGAAGTCTATACTGGCATGTTTATTTCATGCTTGCCTATGAAGAATTAAGCTTTATTTTTATGCAAGTTAATTTTCTCCTTATGGAGTTATCATTAATATAAATAGCAATATAAATGGCAATTTATATTAATGATAACTCCATAAGGAGAAAAAGTATAAAAGTGGTTACATTCAGTAACTTTCTAATCTACAAATTTGTCATCTCTTTAAAATAGTAAACAAGTACCAGACGATGTCTGAAAGGTGTCCCAGAATATAATTTTTTGAAGGGTTATTAAGTATCACAAGTAACTGTAAAGGTGATTATAATCAGTTCATTTGGATTTGAGTTGCCAGATTTAACAAATAAAAATATAGGATGACCAGTTAAATGTGTATGTTGTACATGTACATCCAACATGGAGCCCTGTCATTGGAGGTGCCCCTGGCAATTTTTCTAGGTCCACCTACAGGGGCCAAGACTGACTAAGAACATCCTTTCACTTAAAAAAAAAAATACAGTTTATCTTAAAATCACATTTAACTGAGTATCTTCTACTTTTATCTGGCATTTCTAATTTGGAGGAACTGGCTGCTTGCCATGATACTAAAAATATTACTGTAATTTTTCATCTTGAATTATCTTTATGTCATTTGGCTTATTTATAAGAGAAAAAAGTAAATTAACTTGTACCAGAAAATATTAATTGAATAAGATCATCCTGGATTTTGCTCTGTTGGCATTTTCCTTCACATAATTTTGAAATCAGTGTCGGTTGGAGAAAAGGATTTGTTGTGCAGTATTTTAGGGTGGGAGAGTTCAGGATGCAGTCAATGGAACCATTTTAGGAAAAATTTCCCAGCATCTTACAGGGCCCTATTCTTGACAGCACACAGCTCTTCACTCTAGTCATCGAATGTGCCCAGTGGGAGGAGTCATAATTTAGGTTCACTGACTTACTTCCACTTAAATCCTGGAAATTCAGAGCTTTGTGTCTTTACAGTGACCTAGGCCTGTACTTGATTGAGGACAGGATTGAATGTTTTCATTTCATCAATAGGTTCAGAGAGTTGGATCAATTTAATAATATGTCACATAGTTATAAGGGAGATATGAATAAATTGCAAACCTGTTGAATTCTTAAAGAGCAGGGAGTACTATTTAGAGAACATGGTACCTTCAGTTAGTTTTATTATTTGTAATAACAAAAGCCACAGTTTATTCAGCTATTAGTATATTATGGGCATAGGATAAATGATCTAGAGTAATTATTTCCCTTATCCCCACAACATTCTCCTCAGATAGGCCTTATCATCTCCATTTTATAAGTGAGGATTAATCTGTCATCCCTGAGTCATGCAATTGTCAAAAACATAACTGAATTTTAAACCAAGCTCTGATGCTAAAGCTCATGTCTTAACCACTATGTTGTATTTCTCACCAATTATGTTTGTGTGTTGATTTTGTTTTAAAGAATGAGATGTCTGTCAGCAAAGCTCTCATAATAAATCCCTCTACCTTCACTCCAAGTTACAACTTCTTCCCCAAAATGGCAGACATATTGAAGGTTTGCTCACTAGAAACTCAAACACATTTGTCCAAGGAGCTAGGGAAAATATTTACAGAGTAAATATTTTTCTGCCTGAAGTAAATCACATTTCATATCAATTGATGGATCCGATGCAAGATAGGTGAGCCCCAGCATTGGGGCTTAGCCCAGGAGGGTTCTTGGTTTCACTCAAGAAAGAATTCCAGGGAAAACTGGTGTTGTTAGATAGCAATCTTTTATTAAAGGGTACTGCTCCTTGTGAAGTACGGCTAACTCACAGGCAGTGCACCCAGAAGCTGCAATGTATAGGTTGTTGGCAACTGTATGTTTACTCACCTCTACCCACTTTCAATTGCATGCAAATTAAGGGGCAGGTTAATGCAAATTGAGGGACGGGTTATTTAGAACTTTTTAGGAAAGGGGCAGTAACTTCCAGGCCATTGTATGGAATAAAGTCATAGTTTCTGGGTCACTGTCATGGCATTCATTTATTATTTATTTATTATTTCTATTTTATTATTATTTTTTTTTTGAGATGGAGTCTCACTCTGTCGCCCAGGCTGGAGTACAGTGGCGCAATGTCAGCTCACTACAACCTCTGCCTCCTGGGTTCAAGCGATTGTCCTGCCTCAGCCTCCAGAGTAACTGGGACTACAGGCACATGCCACCACACCCAGCTACTTTTTGCATTTTTAGTAGAGACGGGGTTTCACCATATTAGCCAGGATAGTCTTGATCCCCGACCTCATGATCCACCCACCTCGGCCTTCCAAAGTGCTGGAATTACAGCATGAGCCACCATCTCCGGCCTCTGGTGGGATTTATAAACTGTCATGGTGCTGGCGGGAATGTCTTATGCTAATGAGCAATGAGGGCGGCTAGGAATTGCTTTTGTCGCCATCTGCTGGTTCCTGCCATTTTTTTCACTTCATTCTATATGGGTGAGATCCTGTTTTGGTCAGCAAGGTTGTGACCAGAAAATAAGTCCTGCTGGTGTCCTTCGTTCTTCTCTCAGAGATTCCATGCTCCTTAATCTTAAGGGGGCTGCAGAAGGGCAGAGGTCCATCTTTTATAACTGCTTCTTGCTGATTCCATGGACATACGCTCTGCCTAGCATTGGAGGAGTAAAAATCTCTGGCTACCTGATGTAAGGGGCCCAACACCAGAATGTTTTTATTTTCTGGGTAAGAAGACAGGATAGGATGGAAGGCTTGTGCCAGCATCATCTTCATGAGGAATTGTTGTAGTCTAGAAGACACAAACTTAACTAAGAGGTTAAACAAGCAAGGACCAAAAATTAGTAATAATAAAGTAGTTATCAAAGGTCTTAGGAAAGGTAAAAACCAGGTGAGAATAATAGGCATGGTTTACTATTGCATATGCTCTTCCCTGTCATGTTATTTATTTGTGTGTTTGCAAAACAATAGCTTTACGTCTTCTAGGGGTTCACAAATGTAGGGTGTGGGGTCTTCCTCTTATACCTGTGGAGATTCACAAGAAACAGGTTTAATCCTGGACAGGTGTCCCCAGCTAGTGATTTTCTGAAGCTTAACAGCAGTGGGGGTATTTAACAATAACTGATAGAGGTGTTTTGGTTGTAATTGTTCAAGTGATTCTCCTGCCTCAGCTTCCTGAGTAGCTGGGACTACAGAGGACTACAGGCACACACCACCATGCCCGGCTAGTTTTTTTGTATTTTTAGTAGAGACAAGGTTTCACCATATTGTCCAGGTTGGTCTGGAACTCCTGACCTCATGATTGGCCTGCCTCAGCCTTCCAAAGTGCTGGGATTACAGGCGTGAGCCAACATCTCAGGCCCAGGATTTTTAAGTCTTTAATAAGACTAAATTTTCCAGTTAAACAAAGGAGGTTTTTTTTTTGTTTTTGTTTTTTTGTTTTTTTTCCATTTGGGAGAAAGGGCAATATTTTATTTTAATTTCGAAAGGCCTTTTGATCCTGGCCTAAATTTAGGGAGTAAGCATGGTGAAGCATGTCTGACCTCCTGTTTCCTGTCATGGTTTGAGTTAGTTTTTCTGGTTTCTTTGGGATTTCCTTTGGCCACAGGACTTAGAGCCAAAAGACTGATAGCCAATTAAACTTTTTTAGGCTGTATGGGAATGGATGTGGGCAGGCACTCATTAGCCCTTAAAATTTGTTATGCAATGTAAGAGTCAAAAACTAAAAGCCAAAAATAAGGTTCTATATTAAGAAAAACCAATATGCGGGTGGCTAAGATGGCCAACTAGAAGCAGTTAGTGTGTGTGTCTCTCATGGAAAGGTACAAAGAGGGTAATATAGCACCTTCAACTGAAACGTCCAAATACTCACATTGGGACTAATCAAGGAAACAACTTGACCCATAGAGAATGAAGGAAAGCAAGACAGGATGATGCCCCATTTGGGAGCAACATGAAACCAGAGGAACCTCCCCACTCCCAGGGAAGCAGTGAGTGAATGTACAACCCCAGGAAACCATGCTTCTCCCACGGATCTTTGCAATACTTGGGTCAGGAGATCTCCTATGAACCCACTCCACCAGGGCCTTCAGACTAAGAGACCTACATGGAGTCTCAGCATAGCAGCTGCTCAGGTATGCATGGAGACCCAGGAGCCTTAGATACTCGGACTTTCCAGCAAAAGTAGCTGCAGCCCAGCAAAGTGGGCTCCCGTACATACCCCTAGGAAAGATGCTGAATCCAGGGGGCTGAGCAGTGACAGTCTGCAGACCCCACTTCCGTGGCGCCTCACAGGATAAGACCCACTGGCTTGGAATTCCAGCCAGCCACCAGCAGGCAGGGTTACACCTCCCTGAGATGGAGCTCCCAGGAGAAGGAGTGGACTGCCATCTTGCCTTTTGGGTGACTTAGCTCTCTAGCCTTCGGGCTTTGGAGAGTGTGAGCTGACCAGGGGCAGAAGGGATCCTCCAGCACATCACAACTGCTCTACCAAAATGTGGCCAAACTGCTTTGTTAAGCAGGTCCCTGATCCCGTTCCTCCTCACTGGGTGGGACCTCCCTACCAGGGCCTCTAGCCACCCCTGCCCATGTTCTCTAGCCAAGAGAGATTTGAAAACTCTCTGGGACAGAGCTCCCAGAGGAATGGGCAGGCCACCATCTTTGCTGTTTGGGTGACTTAACTGTTCCAGCCTTTGAGCTTTGGAGTGTTCTAGGTGAGCAGGGGTTGAGGCAGACTCCGGCACAGCACAGCTGCTCTACCAAAATGTGACCAGACTGCTCTTTGGGTGGGTCTCTGATCTCATTCCTCCTCACTAGAAGGGACCTCCCAACCAGTCTCCAGGCACATCCTACGGGTGTGTTTGGCTGGCTACCAGTGAGGCAGGAAAACAGGGTCTGGAGGTAGGGAACATAAGGCTGAGTCACACTTCAGCTATGATAGGAAATACCCTCTCCATAGGACATAGGCCAAGTAAATGACTTTGTAATTTTACTTCATCCTTTCCATTTACATAGGGCATACCCCAAGTAGAGGGCATTTAAACTCACAAAAACTCTATAACAGGGCCTTCGTGCTCCTATACTTGGGCCCACTCCCACACTGTGGAGTGTGCTTCCATTTTTTATAAATTCCTTCATCTCTTCCTTGCTTCGTTTGTGTGTTTTGTGCAATTCTTTGTTCAAGACACCAAGAACCTGGATACACTCCACCATTAACACCAGCCAATACAAACACACTTAAACACATAGACTGATGTCACTATAAAGTAACCATATAAACAAGCCAGCATAATAACCAGCTAACAGCACAATGACAGGATCAAATCCAGATATCAATACTAACCTTGAATGTAAATAGGATAAATGCCCCACTTAAAAGGCACAGAGTGACAAACTGAATTCAAAAATGGTATGCTGTCTTCCAGAGACCTATCTCACACATAATGACACCCACAGGCTCAAAATAAAGGAATGAAGGAAAATCTACCACGCACATGGAAAAAAGCAAAAAGCAGAGGTTGCAATTCTAATTTCAGACAAAACAGATTTCAAACCTACAAAGATAAAAAACGACCAGGGCATTACATAATGGTAAAGGGTTCAATTCAACAAGAAGACCTAACTATCCTAAATATATATGCACCCAACACAGGAGCACCCAGATTCATAAAGAAAGTTCTTAGAGACCTACAAAGAGACATAGACTCCCACACAATAATAGTGGGAAACTTCAACACTCCACTGACAGTATTAGAGAGATCCTCAAGGCAGAAAATTAACATAGACAATCAGGACCTGAACTCAAAATTGGACCAAATGGATCTGATAAACCTTTACAGAACTCTGCACTCAAACCCAACATAATTTACATTTTTCTCATTGCCGCATGACACATACTTTAAAATTGGCCACATAATTGATCATAAAACAATCCTCAACAAATGCAAAAGAACCAAAATCATACCAAACACACTCTTGAACCACAGCACAATAAAAACAGAAATTAAGACTATGAAAAACACTCAAAACCATGCAATTACATGGTAATTAAATAACATGCTCCTGAATGACTTTTGGGTAAATAATGAAATTAAGGCAGAAATCAAAAAGTCCTTTAAAAATAATGGGAACAAAGATACAACATACTAGCATATCTGGGACACAGCTAAGGCAGTGTTAAGAGAGATATTCGTAGCACTAAATGCCAACATCAGAAATTTAGAAATATCTCATATTAACAATCTAACTTCACAACTGAAAGAATTAGAGAAGCAAGAATAAATGAACCCCAAAGCTAAAAGACAAGAAATAACCAAAATCAGAGCTGAACTGAAAGAGGTTGAGACACAAAAAACCATTCAAAAGATCAAGGAAATCAGGAGGTTGTTTTATGAAAAAATTAATAAGATACAGAGGTCCACTAACTAGACTAATAAAGAAAATACAGGAGATTCAAATAAACACTTAGAAATGATGAAGGGAATGTTACTACTGACCCCACAGAAATAAAAACAACCATCAAAAATTATCATGAACACCTCTATGCAAAAACTAGAAAACCTAGAAGAGAAAAATGTATCCCTGGACACATACACCCTCCCAAGACTCAGCCAGGAAGAAATCAATTCCCTGAACAGACACATAATAAACTCTGAAATTGAATCTGTAACAAATAGCCTACCAACCAAAAAAAGCCCAGGACCTAATGGATTCACAGCCGAATTCTACCATATGTACAAAGAATTCTACCATATGTGCCATATGTACAAAGAAGAGCTGGTACCTCCCAAAAAGTTTAGAAGGGACTCCTCCCCAACTCATTCTATGAGGCTAGCATCATCTTGATACCAAAACCTGACAGAGACACAACAGAAATAGTAAACTTCAGGCAATATCCTTGATAAACACTGACACAAAAATCCTCAACAAAATACTAGCAAAAATTCGGCAGCACATAAAAAAGCTAATCCACCATAATTAAGTGGTCTTCATCCCCAGGATGCAAGGTTTGTTCAACATATGCAAATCAAGAAATAGTTCATATAAAAGGAACTAAAGAGAAAATCGATGTGATTATCTCATTAGATGCAGGAAAGGCTTTTGATAAAATTCAACATCATTTCATGCTAAAAACTCTCAATAAACTAGGTATTGAAGGAATATACCTCAAAATAACAAGAGCCATCTATGAAAAATCCACAGTCAACATTATACTAAATGGGCAAAATCTGGAAGCATTCTTCTTGAAAGCCAGCACAAGACAAGGATGCTGTCTCTCACCACTTCTATTCAACATAGTATTGGAAGTCCTAGCCAGAGCAATCAGGCAAGAGAAAGAAATAAAGGGCATCCAAATAGGAAAAAGGCATCCAAATTTGCAGGCAACATGATTCTATATCTAGAAAGCCCCACAGTCTCAAGCCAAAAGCTCCTTTAGCTAATAAACAACAGCAAAGTTGCAGGCTATAAAATCAATGTACAAAAATCACTAGTCCTCTTACACACCAACACCACCCAAACTGAGAGCCAAATCAGAAAGGCAGTCTTATTCACAATTGCCACAAAAAGAACAAAGTACTTAAGAATACAGCTAACCAGTGAGGTGAAAGATCTCTACAACAAGAATTACAAAACCCTGCTGGAAGAAATCAGAGAAGACAAAAACAAATGGAAATACATCCCATGCTCATGGACAGGAAGAATCAATATTGTTAAAATGGCCATACTGCCCAAAGAAATTTACAGATTCAATAAAAACAACCATTATAAGTTATTCCTATCAAACTACCAATGACATTCTCACACAACTAGAAGAAACTATTTTAAAATGTATATGGAACCAAAAAATAGCCCAACTACCCAAGGCAATCCTAAGCAAAAAACAAAGTTGGAGGCATCACGTTTCCCAACTTCAAACTATACTACAGGACTACAGTAGCCAAAACATCCTGGCACTGGGGCAAAAACAGACACACAGACCAGTGGAACAGAATAAAGAGCCCAGAAATAATGCCACAGAACTACAACCATCTGATTTTCAACAAGGTCAAAAAAAAAAAAAAAAAAAAGCAATGGAAAAAGGACTCCCTATTTAATAAACGGTGCTGGGATAACTGGCTAACCATATGCAGAAGATTGAAGCTGGACACCTTCCTTACATCATATACAAAAATCAACTCAAGTTAGACAAAAGATTTAAATGTAAAACTCAAAACTATAAAAACCCTGGAAGACAACCTAGGCAATACCATCCTGGACATAGGAATAGGCAAAGATTTCATGACAAAGACACCAAAAGCAATCACAACAAAAGCAAAAATTGAGAAGTATCGTCTAATTAAACTTAAGAGCTTCTACACAGTAAAAGAAGTTATAAAAAAATAAACATACAACCTACAGAATGGGAGAAAATATTTGCAAACTATGCATCCAACAGAGGTCTAATATCCAGCATCTATAAGGAACTTAAAAAGTTTACAAGGGAAAAACAAAAAAAAAATTAAAAAGTGGGCAAATGACATGAACAGACACTTCTCAAAAGAAGATGTACATGCAGCCCAGAAGCATGTGAAAAAAAAGCTCAATATCACTGATCACTAGAGGAATGAAAATCAAAACCACAATGAGATGCAATCTCACACCAGTAAGAATGGCTACTATTAAAAAGTCAAATAATAACATGCTGACAAGGTTGCAGAGGAAAGGGAACACTTATATACTGTTGGTGGGAGTGTAAATTAGCTTAACCATTATGGAAAGCAGTATGGTGATTCCTCAAAGAGCTAAAAGCAGAACTACCATTTGAACCAGCAATCTGATTACTGAGTATATACCCAGAGGAATATAAATAATTCTACCATAAAGACACATGCATGTGAATGTTTATTGTAGCACTATTCACAATAGCAAAGACATGAAATCAATCTAAATGCCATCAATGACAGATTGGATAAAGAAAATGTGGTACATATACACCATGGAATACTATGCAGCCATAAAAAAGAAAAAAAATCATGTCCTTTGCAGGAACGTGGATGGAGCTGAGGGCTATTATCCTTAGCAAACTAATTCAGGAACAGAAAACCAAATACTGCATGTTCTCACTTATAAGTGGGAGCTAAATGATAAGAACTTATGAACACAAAGAAGGACACAACGGACCCTGCTGTCTACTTGAGGGTCGGGGGTGGGAGGATGGAGAGGAGCAGAAAAGATAACCATTGGGTACTGGGCTTAATACCTGGATAATGAAATAATCTGTACAATAAACCCCTGTGACACAAGTTTACCTATGTAACAAACCTTCACATGTACACCCAAACCTAAAATAAAAGTTAAAAAAAAAAAAAGAACAGCCAAGAGTATGTAATCAAGTTATATTGGTTAAGCATGTCATAATTGACTGGCTTAACCACACACTTTTTGTAGACCTCTACGATACAATATTTTAGCATGAGGTCACAACAACAGTTAGAACTGGAGGAGAAAAAATTAGAGGAGCTGACTAAAAACCTAAAGCAAAGTTATTATCTCAGGTCTTCTCAAAGGGAGTGAGTCACAGTAACAGTTGAACATCTTTGATATGAATCTGAGAAGTTTTAAAAGAAACCAGTTATAGCATTAAAAGACAAATTTCCTGTAATGCAAATCAAATACCTTAAGAAACCCCAGTTCCAATATGTAGATTATTTTCTAGAAAGTCTACTACAATTTTTCTTCACAGCCAGCTTAATCGTATGCAAAATCCCCCTGACCACTTTCCCTTTACAAACCCCATCACTCTTTTGCAATGCTTGGACTCTCTGATCTATCCTATGCCACCTCTCTCCCAAATAACCTGTCACTTTATTCTAGGAAAAGAATCTACCACACAAGATCCCTCCTCATGCAAAATCACTCTTTCTTTATATCCCTCCCCACACACAAAAAAAACGTATCTTCTATCCATAACTCTCCTCATATCTTTCTTTTTTATTCACTTGTTCCTTCACATGTTCAACCAGCCTTTCAATAAGTTCCAGATTGGAAAAAATATTATTCTTTTTTCCAATTAAGAATACATCTTCCCTGGCACATTTCATATAAACTTAGGAAGCAGAAAATTCTGAACTGCCCATCAAATACTGGGATTTTACAGATGAGAACCATTCTATAATTTTAAGAATTTAAACCATACACAAAGCTACCCTTTCAAAGCTTTTTAAAATATTCTAAAGCCTAAAAACATCAGTGATTTACCTAGGTAAAAATCTTGAAGTTAAATTTTAGAAGACACGACATTCTCTTCCAACTCTCAAGTTTAGCCTATTCTTGTTTAATTCATGAGCACTCTTTTATTTATAAGCCAATTTGATAGCATGCTGGATACAACTCGCATCACACAAAGGAAGAGACCTACATACAAGACAGATGGATCCAAGTTATTTACAAAATTAGAGCCTATCCACCTGGCCAAACTGTGTTTGCCCCAATAGGTATGGAAGACAGGGAGAGGCAGGGAAGGGGATCCTACAGAAGGGAATGGATGAACCACATTGCTCCAGAGGAGACCTCAGAGTCCCCAAGCCACCAGAGAACTTACCCAGATGTGGAGACATCAAAGAAAAACGTTCAGAGGGCTGCTTCTCTGCCACTGTGGGAAGCTGTCCGTCAGAAGAAGGGTCCAGGACTCCCAGTAATTTTACTTCAGCAAGGCAGCTTGTTGCAACTAGTGTAAGAAAGCTAGCTCTAGTATCAGAAAGCCCATTAGTCTCCTTCCCACAGCAATTATTACCCAGAATTTTTAGAACACGGAGGAAGTCCTGGGTTTCATTTCTGACTGGGCAGATTGATGAGGAGTCTTTGTTCCCATGCACCAGGGACAGTTAGAACATTCTCATGGCCAATGACCCTCATTCCTGCAGAAGGCACAGCAATTTTGGCTCAGGGGCTGGTAAGTCAAGGACTCTCATCTGGACACCCCAGATGCTTATCTCATGACACTTTCTTGGCATGGGTAATTCTGAGTTGGCAGGAGGCCTAAGACAACTGCTAACAATTACACTTTTTGATTATTTATTTTGGTTCACTCTCTCTTTCTCTCTCTTTTGCCCTGTGCCTATTGTTGTAAACCTTAAAGGCCATGTTTAAGAGCTGGCTCATAGGGGTTTAAAGTCCCACTGCTGCTTTTTGTAGCTTCCTTCTAATGTCAGGGGCATATTGAGGAACACAATTCATACCCAGGAGAGTTTGCCTTTCTGGGGAGTCTGGTCTGCACTAGTATATGTCCTGAGGGCCTCAACCAAACAAACTGAAACAGAGTGGCTGTTTTGCCTTTTCCTCAAGTTACTTTTCTAACTGTGTCATGACTGGCTTAACCACACACTTCTTCCTCCACTTCTCCTCCATGGCACAGCAAGTGGATGATAATACTTGCAAGTCATTCCAAGTTAAATCAAAGAACATGATCAACTTAAAAAACTCCTGGATTCCCTGAAAACCAGCCAAATTTCTCCTTGCATAAAGCCAAAACAGACATAGAAAATGGCACGTGTACCCTAAGAGTTCCCCTATTTCCAACAACTATTTCCCACAGTGAACACAGGTTTGACTTCAGGGGTTGATATATATTTCTTTGAAGAAGTTTATTAGGTAAATCAGTGTGATTTTTTCTTCATTATTCAAATGCAAAGCTAATTATATTAATAATCTTTCAAAGTAGAGTCCAATATTTTGAGAGAAATGCACAAAATAAGGAGCAGAATACTGAGAGAGAATGCACAATGCACAAAATAAGGAATCAGAACATGTTTTAGAGTTTAAACCCTATTTCATGTCTATATAAACTTGGAACTTATTGACCTTACTGAGCTTCTATTTCCTCCTTTGAAAAATGAGGAAGCTAGATTAGCCATCCAGTCCATATGTAGCATCTGATGATTCTTATATAAGAGATAGGCATTTATTTAATTCCTTTCAACCAGCAAGGAACACTTGCTGAGTGCCAGGCAGCAACACTTTCTGCTCTTAGAGGAGAGCCAGTGTTGCAGCAGGAGCAGGGGCCACCAGACTTGATTCAGGAAATGATAACGCCTCTAGCCCACTGTTTGCACTGCTGTTTTGGCAACCTTCCTCTGTCATTTTAAAAGTGCTCATTCTTACAAGTGAATTTATAAGAGCTTTGTATAAAAAGATTTTGAAAATTTTGCAGGATCCTGGACTTAATTGAAGACACTGAGATGTCTCAACACAGGGGCTGTGTCTTGAATATGCATATGGTAGCAGTTAATCAACATGGAATGAATGAATGACCTTGGAACTTACTGATTAACAGTGGGATAATGGTTTCACCTTTGATTAAATTCCTGAAAACTGAAGCATCTTCTTCATGTTTGGCAGTATCATCTATGCTCTATAAAAATTTGAGAAATAATATTGACATACTTGTATAATATGCATAGTTTGTATCTCTCTTTCATTTACATTGTCTTATTTGCTCCTCACTAAAACAATGTGAAGTTGGCAAGGCAATTATTATTATATTATTTGATTTTTTTAGGAGAAAACCAAGGTTCTTAGAGTCTTAATTAGCTGCCCGAGACTCTGCAGCAGTAAGTAGCAAGAGAGTATAAAAGCACAATTATTTATCCTTTCCTGCCACATGATTATGCTTCTATCAAAGTTTCAGTGTGTCACTAAATAAAATAATGTACACAGATTGCAAGGCACATCGGGGAGTGCGCCATACAATTTATTTCTACCCCTCTCCTTCTCTGCTTATCATGTGGTGAGGCAGAAAGGGTGCCTCGCTGAGTGGCATGATTTGTTTTTCCGTAAACATTGGTTGAAAGCCTACCAAAGGCCAAGTACTGCATCAGGCTTGAAGATACAAATGTAGTAAGATGCAATCTTTGCCTTCAAATTGCTTATTCTATAGTACAGAAGACAGACTAGTAAAGAGGAAATACTTTGAAGAGTGTAATGCCTACCAGACAAGGTACTTCCTGAGAATTAACAAGAGATACCAATCCAGTTTCAAGACAGCCTCAAAAACTAACCAAGGAAGTAACCGTCCAGACTGAAACTTGGTTTAGCAAGGCTGTAGAGTCATTTAAAATGTGTCCACAAATTTGCTGAAATTCCTTTAAAGAGGTGAAGCTTAATGTACTTCCTTGATTGGGAGTAGGCTGGACTTAATAAATAAGATATCGCCGAAGTGATGGTATTTTACATCTAAGACTAGGTCATAAAAAATGTGTTGCTTCTGTCTTGCTCTCTCATGTTACTTCCTTTGGAAAAAGTCAGCTGTCATGTTGTCAAGACACCCAGAGAGACATGTGAAAAGGCTCACATGATGATAAGCCAAGGCCTTTGTCAATAGGTGTCAAGGAACTGATACCTGCTGCCTATATCCGTACAAGTGAGCCATCTTGGAAGTAGAATCTCCATCTCTAGGTGAGCCTTCAGATGACAGCAGCCCTGGCCAATGGCTTGATTGTAACTTCGTGAGAGAACCTGAGCCAGACCATCCAGCTAAGCTCCTTCCAGATTTCTGGTCCACAAAAATTGTGAAATAATAAATATTTGTTTGTTTTTTTTAAGCTGCTAAGTTTTATTAACTTGTTATTCAGCATAGATAACTAACACATGGAGAATGGAAGAAGTGGTTGTGAAATTATTCTAGAGATGTAAAAGGAAAAAGAGTCAAATTAAAATGCTAGGGGGAAAAATCATAGTAATGGAGATGAAGAATACCTTTAACTTTTCTATCAGTAGACTTGACACAGCCAAGGAAAGAATAAGTGACCTGAAGAAAGGTCCATAGAAATCATCCAAACTAAAACTTGGGCAGTGGGAGGGAGAGATATCATTGAAGAAATATTTGAAGAGAGTAGCTAAAAAGTCTCCAAAAATACTAAAAACATAAAATCACAGGTACTAGAGGCTCAGAGAAGCTCAAACAGGACAAAACAGCCAAGTGTGTGGCTCACACCTATAATCCCAATTCAGAAGACTGAGGTGGAAGAATCGCTTGAGGCTAGGAGTTCCAGACCAGCCTAGGATGTAAAATGAGATTCCATCTCCAAAACTAACAATATAAAAATTAGCCAGTCATGGTGGTGCACACCTGGTGTCCTGGCTACTTGACAGGCTGAGGCGGGAGGATCACCGAAGCCCAAAAGTTCGAGGCTACAGTGAGCTATGATCCCGCCACTGCACTCCAGCCTCTGCAACAGAGTGAAACCCTATCTTTCCAAAATCATAACAATGATAATAAATACCTAGAAACATGATATTCAAAATGCTGAACACCAAAGATAAAAAGAAAATCTCAAAGTTATCCAGAGAAAAAGTCACGTTATATAGAAAAAAACACAGAGAACAAATACAGTAGAATTCTTGCCAGAAATTTTGCATGCTAGAAAAAATAGAGTGACATTTTCAAAGTGCTGAAAGAAAAATACTATTGACACTATACTTAATAAAGATATCATTTAAAACTGAGGGATAAATAAAGACTTTGTCCAACAAACAAAAACTAGGAGCATTCTTTAACAGCAGATATGAACTATAAGAAATGTGAAAGGACATTCTTCAGGAAAAAAGATTATGACATCAGACAGAAACTTGAATATACGTAAAGAAATGAGGAGTCCTAGAAATGGTTAAAAACACATAAAAGACAATTGTTTTTCTTATTTTTAATTTCTCTAAAAAATCATTTTCTACAGTTAAAATAGGCAATGATTTGTGGGTTGGGCACATAAGTGAAATTAAAACATAAAACAATAACCAAAAACATAGACTACAGATATTGTGAGTGTACTGTCATAAATTCCCATACCATGTGTGAAGTGGAATAATGCTATTGAGATAGACTTTGATTAATTAAAGATGTATATTGCAAGCCCAAGGTCAAGAATTAAGATAGATTAAAATGAGGGTAGAAATAATAAGCCAATAATAGACCTAAAATACAATAATAGAAAATACTCATTAAAATGTAATCTAAAACAGAAGGAATAAAAAACAGAAAAAGAAAAACTACCAAGATGATAGATATTAACCAAACCGTAAAAATACTTACCGTCCATGTATATTATCAAAACACAAAATTAAAGCCATACATCATCAGATTGTATTAAAATGAATAAACATAATCATGTCTATAAGAAACATACTTTTAAATATAAACATTTAGATTGGTTTACAAGTAAAAATATATTAAAAGATAAAGCACACATACATTAATTAAGACATAGCACACATATATTAATTAAAAGAAAAGAGTAACTATATTAATACCTAATAATGAAACAAAGAATAGTACTAGAGATAAAGAAAGGCATTACCTATTGATAAAAGGCTCAATTCACCAAAAAGACATGCTTATGTACCTAACAGTAGGGATTCAAAAAGACATGATGCAGACTAAAAGAAGGGAAGGATAAATAGGTAAGTCTACACTTATAGTTGGGGACTTCAGCACTTTTCTCTAAATAAATTGGTAAAACAGAAAGATGGAAACATCGGTAAGGATATGGAACATCTGAATAACACTAAAAACTAACCTGACTTAATTGCCACCCAAAAGCATCAGAATACACATTCTTTGCAAGCACACATTGACTATTCACCATGGTAGATCGTATTTTGGGGAAAAAAATCAAAGCTTAACAAAATAGAAGGATTTAAATCTTACAAAATATAACCTATGATCATAATGGAATTAAACTGGAAATCAATAAAAGAAAGATAGCTGGAAAACTTTCAAATAATTGGAAATTACATAACACTCTTTTAAATAAGACACACCACATTTCAAGGAAGAATTCAGAAGGAAAACTAGAAAACATTTTGAAACAAATGGTAATAAAACTCAACAATAACAATCTATGAGAGGCAGCCAAAGCAGTACTGGGGGCAGTTATAGCATTCAATTCTGAAATTAAAAATAGGAAGGGTCTCATCTCAATGATAAGTGCTTCCACCTAAGAAACCATAAAAGGAGTTAATATAAACCCAAAGTAAACAGAAGGAAATAAGCAATAAAGAGCAAAAGTGAATAAAACTGAAAATAAAAACAATAAAGAAAACTAATGTAACCAGACTCTGATTCCTAAAAAGGTGAATGAATTAATATACATCTAATCAGATCAACAAAGAAAAATATAAAACATAAATCTTACCTGTATTTGGTGCCTTCTATTTTTGTTCAATTTGACTTGAGTTGTTTCCCATTCCTTGAAACCAAATATTCATAAGGCTAGACACATAAGACAACCAACCCTGTAAAGACAGAATCCCACAGGAATGTCAGATCTCATGCTTAGTTGAAATGATGCAGCAAGAATACATATTCGGTTAATTTATCTCATTTAAAACATTATTTATCCTCACTAGGAAAATGTGCATAGAAGAATATACTTCTTAATGACTTTATATTACATTTTAAATCAATCTTGCTTAAGGTAATGTTACTAGAGATTTGATTCTATTAATGTCATTGGAATTCATTTTCATTTTCGCTAAGGATTTTTATTCCTCTCCATCGATAACTCATGATAATAATTGAAATGGAAGAAGCCATTATCTTTATTTTATAAACTCTTTAAATGAAATTATTTTTATATAAAATATGTATTTATTTAATCTGTAGAATTACAATCTTTTAAATTATTTAACTGTTTAAGGAGAGAAATGCCCAGTGGCATGAAAAGAAAATGAGTCTGTTGTTTTGAAACATGATGGAGAAAACTAAAATAATTCTAACATTAATCAGGCATCAAGGTGTGACTGTCGTTGTGCCATGTCTTAGCAAGGCATATGAACAAGTTTAAAAAACAGTTTCTTCAAATCTAAAGATTCCAGTGCAATTAAGAAGATAAAAATGTTTCATGCATGTAAAACCAGAGTGTAAGACAGAAAACGTTTTTTTCAGAGAACAGAGATAATTTTAGTAGGTTTTTTTTTGGAGAAAAAGAATACACATAGAGAAAAACTTGCTTGCAGAGAATGAGAATTAATGTTCAAGAGAAATGACAGAAACTTTTCCAAATTTATAGTAGACATAAATTCTCAGGTTGAAAAGACACATTAGATCAGGCAGGATAAATAAAATGAAATCCAGACTGAGGCACAGTGTAGTGAAACTGAAAAACGTTAAAGAAAAACACAGACATTATCCACAAATGAACAATAATTACAACTGATAGCCAACTTTACAACAGCTACAGAAGAGGACAAAAGATAATGTTAAATACTATAATAAGTAGAATATTAGATATAGCTTAGTGTGAAATTTTTTCATATTACAAAATCCAGGGTTCCACTGTGGCTAACATTGGTTAATTCCTCAACAAAGCCATAATGTCTCAGAGTCTCAGTTTTCCTACTCTTTCATTTTCATGTTTGGATTTCATGCCTAGAAAATGGGTTACTGCAGTTTCCAATATCTAGTTCATGATTTTTAGCTCATGTCTGAAAAATGGTTATTGCAACTCCAGACGTCTAATCAATGTTCAAGGCAAGAAGAAGAAGGAAGGGGAATGTCTGTCTAATTGGAAAAGAAAACCTTTCCCATAAATGCCCCTTCAAAGAATTCTACTTATATAGAATGTAGAGTAAATAGGATTACTACAATAACACTTCCTATTTAAAAAGAAAAAAGAATTAAGAAAACCAATAGACAACAGTGCATATTAAGTCCCAAGTTACAATAATTATAAGGATTCTTTATCCAAGCAGAGGAACAACTGCCACTTTAGTCAACTTGATATATGCATAGGATGATGCTTTCTGCAAGACTCTGTCTTCCTCACTTCTCTCTAGTTTTGTACTCTGGGAGATTCTTCTGTGTCTATTTGATCACAGCTGAGATGACTGTTAAAGAGGATGTATTAATACCTAGGTGTTGCATGGTTTTCCAATGAACTTGATGTTGACATGAGTTTGGAGCTGGGCTGAGGGGATTGTTTTAGAAGTTAAACAGTCATAGGCTGTGTCTAGATGGGCTTGTCATTTTTGATATTGAGAAATTTCTCAAAGCTTTCCCATCTATTAGTTTCTAGTCATGTCAGTGAGCAAGTAACGACAGCCAAAGATCTTATCTAGAGATGTACAGTTTTCAGAACAATGCTACTCAGTGTGGCCCAAGGACCAGTGACAGCCAATGAACAGTTTTTTAACTGTTCCATGACAAGAGCAGAAATAAAGAATAAAATTGAGAAATTGTTATAACATTTTGAAAGAGTAATTCTATCTGTTATATATGATCATTAAAATGGGTTTATTTTTATGTCTTTATTTTTCTTTTATATGTCATTTTCATAATAATATATTTTCATTGTATTTTGCAAAGTATTGGTCTGCAATGAAGTGGTTGGGGAGGTGGGTCCTTCACATAGACAGTTTGAGAAGCACTCCTTTAGACTAAAAGTTTTAGTCATTTACTTGTGGGCCTCTTTGCCCCATTTGCTTCATCTTAATGGTTGCTCCTTTGAGTAAATTTGACACAATAGCCTCAGTTGGAAATAAACTACTTCTTAATCCAGTTTTTTCTGAGGCTCACTTCTATGACTAAGAGAGAACATTTAAATAAGATTTCTTAGAAAGACCTAGCACTTCAATATTCTCAGCTTCAAGGATGTATCTTAAATTGTCCTGGCTTCAAGTTGAGTTCTGAAATAAGCCAACATTTCCATTTCATCAAGGTTCCAAATTATGAGGTTCAATTCATTTAAATTTCAGGCCTACTGGCAGAGAGCACCTCTCTTAGCAAAACTGTATATGGAGTAAACAGAATGCAAAAAATGCATCTTATATATTAGTAAATTTCTTTATATAAGGCTAATGAAATATTTGGTTTGAGCCTATGGAGCTAGTCAGCTGGAAGTTCTAGGACCCAGCTGCATGGTACAGATCTGTGTCAGTCCTGGAGATGATCTGGTGTCTTGGTTCAGTGGCCAGTTGTGATTTCTACAGCAACAGCAGTCGTCTGGTAAGAGTAGGCTTGGAGAATACTAAGATGTGGGGATCCACTTTCCACCTCTCTATTTCCCAAAGAAGAGCTATTCACTAATATTCCATTTCTCCTTGCCCTCTTTTCTATGCCACTCATTCCTTAATGAAGACAAGTACTTTGTTCCGCCCTTGTTTGAAAACATTTGTGAAAGACAGGAACCAATTGCCAAAAGTCTTATTTCTGAATTTGTGTCATGTCATATATAAATCATGATATATGCATCACACGCAAGGTGGATTTAACCCAGTAATACAAGAATGGTTTAATATTGGAGAAAAACCCGGTAACATACTTATTACATAAACAGTTTCAAGTAAAATAAAACAAATGATGTAAAAAGCTAAAGGCCTTCAGTAAAATTGAATACTTACTCATGATAAAACTCATGTCAAACTTGGAACAGAAGTATCTTTCATTACCTGAGAAAAGGAATTCCAAAAATACAGAACAAACATCATATTTTAAAACTTGAAAGAATACTCCTTAGTAACAGTAGGAAGATAAGCGTGGTATTTGTCCCACCACTATTAAATTTTATTCAATTAAATTTTATTCAATTAAATATTGAATAAAATTTAAGAAAATACCTGTAATTCATCAATGGAGAAAGTTATAAAGCTTTTATGCAGTATATAAAAGTCACCATAAATAAATGGTGTTCTATGTGCATAGGTACAAAAAGTTGATATGTTAAAAAAGTCAAATCTTTCTAAAATCACAATATTTTTAGCAAAATTATCAGGCTGATAATAAAATGATAAGATGAGAGAAAGACAAAAACAGACAAAAAATTTTGAACAACAAGGCAAAGAACAGGGACGAGGTAGCAGAAGAATTATAAAATATCAAGAAATATAATTACCATGGTAATTAAAACAGAGTTGCCTTGGTAAAAGAATAGAAATACAGAATAGAGATACTCAAACCAAATCAAGTTTTTATGAACACTTGTAAGAGACACAAGATTACAATTCAGAGGAGGGAAAGATGCACGTATGTAGGGGGAAATGTCATAAATGGGAAAAATAAGGTCAAAGCATTACTTAATATCTTACTTGAAAATAAAAGTCAGCTGGAATAAATAGTTACATACAGAAAGGCAAATCTTTAAAATTATTAGGAAGAAATTTAAGGAAGCGTTCAAAGAAAGATTTTAGAGTGCACCACAGTTTTTGACTTCTCCAGTTTCCCCTACAAAACAGGCAATGCAACTGGAATAACAAAACATGCTGCCAAAGTCTACAACAAAAGTGAACAACAAAGTATCTCCATGAACCCTAAAATGTGAGAAATTGAGGTCACACTAACCAGAATAAGTTTCACATAGTAATGGTAACTGTGAAGGGTGAAGCAGGGAGTAGGTAAAAGGATTTCTGATAGCTGGGAAAGCTGCAGGACCCTAAAACTGAATCTCTCAAGTACTTAAAATGGAGACATCTATTTTGGAAAATTCAGTGAGCCATTCTTAAAACAGCACCAAAACTGGAACTGGTTTCATGGGCTCTAATTTGCAAGTGCAAAAGTACAACAAAAGTCAGATGGTGTGAGTCAGTTTTTATCATATGAAAACTCGAAATGTAATAGTTCCTTTTTAGGTCAAAGACCAGAATTCAGAAGAATCTACTGTGAGTAGAATTTAAACTTAACAGGATAGAGACATGTAGGACCAAAGAAAAGATCGAGATAAAAGTAGGGGAAGAGAACAGAGAAAGTAGTTCACAGAAAGAAGGAGATCATATATTTAACCACTTCACAATAATAAGAAAAGAGAGCTCTACAGCTGTGAAGCAATGTGAACCCCAGATATCTGAGACAGGTCTTTGTTAATTTAGAAAGTTTATTTTGCCAAGGTTGAGAATGTGCACCCATGACAATAACCTCAGGAGGTCTTGACAATGTGTGCCCAAGGTGATCAGAGCACAGCTTGGTTTTAAACATTTTAGGGATACATGAGACATTAATCAACATATATAAAATGAACATTGGTTTGGTCCAAAAGATGGGCCAACTCCAAGTGGGGAGGGGACTTCCAGGCCATAGATAGATAAGAGACAAATGGTTGTATTGGAGGCAGTCCTATGTACATTTATCTCAGTGAGCATAGGGGTGACTTTGAATAGAATGGGGGACAAGTTTGCCCTAAGGGATTCCCAGCTTGACTTTTCTTTTTAGTTTAGAGATTTGAGGGCCCCAGGATTTATTTTCTTTCACAGCAGGAATGCTCTGAAGGCTTACACTCCTCTTCTGAAACTGTGAACAACCCATCTCACTGAAACAAGAACAAAAGACTCTGGTCAATACATATACAAAGTAAGATAAAAGAAAACAACGAGAGGAGACAAAATAGCCTACCAGACGCAGATGGGAAGCACTTTGCCCACCGAGAGATACCAAAATATCAAGTAAACTATCACACTTCAAACAGATCTTTAAGAAAAAAAAAAAGTGCTGAAAGTCTACTGTGGTAGAAGAGGGCAGAAGCCTGGAACCCTGCACAGAGTTGCTGAGTGCCAGTGCAGCTCCTGGCCTTGAAGGGAACCTAAGGAAGGGATGAGAAAAGAAACTACAGGGAAACACACTCCTGCCATGCACCTCTGGGATCCTAGCTACAAGAGACCCCATGACCCCATAGACATCTGAATTTGCAAGAGAAACTGCCTGAAGAGTAGGCAAAGCCAAAGCTCAAGCCTGCTTGGAGCCCAGAAGGTTTTGCATGCAGAGAAGCTACAGCAAAATGCGACCATAGATGCCTATTCCCCAAGGCTCTCCATCTTTCTCCGAGTTGCTCTAGACCCTGCTGACTGCCAGGCTGGAAGAGAGAAGGGTGGTCTTTCCTGAGGGACTTGGGCATGTCTGCACACCCTGCTGTCTGCTGGCCCCTCCCAAGACCCCTGCCTGGCCACTCCCATGAGAGCATGCACACAGCACAACCTTCACTGCCCCACCTGGGTACTTTGCCAGTGGAGTGGGACACTAGGTCTCCTCAGCACAGCCAGGGCTCAACTCTGAGGGGCCAGAAGACAAAGCCACTGTGCCAATCACAACCTCCCAGGGTTCAAGCACACATCTCAGGAATATCAAGCTGAGATCTGTAGCCGGAGCATGAGTGGGATAGGAGCCCCCACTCTCCGAACACTGAGAACAGTGAGATGTGGGTTTCAGGGATGGCACAGGAGCTGCAAGTACCTCCCTCCACAAGACTGGTCCCGGAAGGGTATAGCCTGTTTGCCAGGTGCAGCCTCTACTTGAGGGAGCCCCATGGCCAACAGTCTAGTGACCTGGGTGCAGAAAGGTTGAGACAAAACTAACTGGTTGGGAAGCTGGGATGCAGGGGTACAAGAAGACTGACTAGATGCAGACAAGTGGAGTGGCTCCCACAGAGGGACCAAGAATACTGGAATGCTTTTAACAGATCTTCAGAGGGAAGGTGCTGAGAGTGGAGGGAGGGAAAACACAGAAGCTGGTCTGAAGGGTTAAAAACTGAGAACCTTGACAGGACTACTGCACACTGGGGCTCATTATTGAACCACAACAACTCTGGGGGAATGGGTTAGTTGAACTGGCAAGGAGCAACCCGCTCTTGTCATGGGCCTCTGGATTCCTGAAAAGAGGGAAACTTTCACCACTATGGACACTTGAGGTGGCAGGCGGAGCTGCTTAGAGAAGTGGTGGAGCGGCAGGCCAGCTGATGTGAAGCCCAGAGGGTTTGGTGTGGGAGTGGCTGTAGTGGAGCAGGGCCAGGGAAGGCCATTCCCCTAGGCTCAACTTGCTGCCATAGGAGACTTTAGCCCTAAGGGAACTGACAGACCTGACCTCCAAAGGGCGATGGAGCACCTCAGATGCGGCTGGTTCAGCCTGAGCACTCCTGGGTCTACTGACCTCTCTAGCGGCCCCAATCTGGCCATGACTTCTTATAGGGCAGCCTTGGGTTCCCTGAGAATCCACACCATAGCTTCTGTGCCTGCAGACCATGCCTGAGCAGTGAAGAACTCCAGAAAGGCAGCTTCTAAGGCTGCGCATCAACCTACAAGCTCCCTCCCCCTAGTGCAGCTTCCCCCAATCCCATGACTACTCCACACATCACTTTACTGATACACGTCTGCATGGGCAGGTTTTGCTTTACTTCTCCACCAACATGTGTGAGCATAGTACACCTCTCACCCCCACCAGACTGCCATTGCAGATGGAGCCTTGATGGGTACAGAGCCAGCAAACCCCACCTCAGCCAGTGCCCTGCTCTTGCTCTAACACTGGGAAGAGAACAAGGTATCCTTCCTGAGCCGTCACTCCAGCTTGCAGAGCACAGAGAAGGCACCCAGACCTGATCAGCACCTTGCTCCAAGCCAACTCCACTTCCATGCAACAGCACAGTCTTCAGCAGGCCCCCCTGACCTCTGCTTTCCTCCCAAGCTGCCTTGCCTCCCTCACTGTGATTAACATCCACAGGGAGCCAGTCACCACTGCATCCACTAGCACTCTGCTGCAGCTACCACAGCTTGGCCCCACCCCCACCCTGTGTAGTGGACTCCAAACCTTAAGGAGCCAGACAACAAAGTTAGGACCCAATGCAAGTTCCCCAGAGTTAGAGTATGTAGTCTAGAAGTTGGGAGCTGAGCATTGGCCACCTAAAATTTTCCAGAAATGAAGCCAGTCAACTGAATCCACTTTATACCACAATCACACCCTCAAGGTCATCAAATAGGATAAAAGAAAAAAAAATTCGAAGATTAGTAACCTCAAAGACTGAAGGTAGGTAAGTCCACAAAGATGAGAAAGAATCAGCATAAAAACGCTCAAAAAGCCAGAGGGCCTTCTTTCCTCCAAATGACCACATTACCTCTCCAGCAAGTGTTTGGAACTACGCAGATGCTGAGATTGCTGAAATAATAAAAATAAAATTCAGAATGTGGATAGGAATGAAGTTTATTGAGCTCCAGGAGTACACTGAAACCCAAAGCAAGGAAACTAAAAATCATGACAAAACATTGCAGGAGTTGACAGACAAAATATCCAGTGAAGAGAAGAATGTAACTGACCTGACAGAGCTGAAAAACACACTCCAGAAATATAATAATGTTATCACAAGAATTAATAGCAGAATAGATCAATCAGGGGAAATGATCTCAGAACTTGAAGACTGGCTTTCTGAAATAAAAGACAGGCAACAAGAATAGAGGAAAAAAGAATGAAAAGGAATGAACAAAAGCTCTGAGGAATAAAGGGTTATGTACAAAGATTGAATCTATGACTGATTGGTGTACCTAGAAGAAATGGTGAGAATGGAACTCAGTTGGAAAATATAATTCAGGATATCATCCATGAGACTTCCCCAGCCTTACTAGAGAGGTCAACATTCAAATTCAGGAAATGCCGAGAACCCCAGTCAGACGCTTCACAAGAAGAGCATTCCCAAGACACATAATCATCAGATTCTCCAAGGTCTAAATGAAAGAAAAAATTTTAAGGCACTTAGGGAGAATGGTCATGTCAC
>NW_012098432.1:256176-258384 GCF_000951045.1 Mandrillus leucophaeus | reverse complement strand
AGGTATTGAAGGACCATACCTCAAAATAATAAGAGCCATCTATGACTAACCCAGAGCCAACATCATATGGAGTGGGCAAAAACTGAAACAACTTCAACGAAGTTTGAGGATACAAAATCAATTCACGAGGTCAGGAGATTGAGACCATCCTGGCTAACATGGTGAAACCCCATCTCTACTAAAAGTACAAAAAATTAGCTAGGTGTGGTGGTGGGTTCCTGTAGTCCCAGCTACTCAGGAGACTGAGGCAGGAGAATGGTGTTAACTGGGGAGGTGGAGCTTGCAGTGTGCTGAGATCACGCCACTGTACTCCAGACTGGGTGACAGAGTGAGACTCCATCAAAAAAAAGAAAAGAAAAAAGTCACTAGCATTCCTATACACCAACATCAGTTAAGCTAAGAGTAAAATCAAGAACGTACTCCCATTTACAATCGCCACAAAAAGAACAAAATACCTAGGAACATAGCTTACTAGGGAGGTGAAATATCTCTACAAAGAAAACTACACACCACTGCTCAAATAAATCAGAGATGACACATAAAAAAAAACAAAAACATCCATGTTCATGCACAAGAAGAATCCATATTAAAATGGCCATACTGCCCAAAGCAATTTACAAATTCAATGCTATTTCTGTTGAACTACCATGGAAATTCTTCATAGAAGTAGAAAAACACTATTTTAAAATTCATGTGGAACCAAAAAAGAGTCAAATAACCAAGGCAATCCTAAGCAAAAAGAACAAAGCTGGAGGTATCATACTACCCAACTTCAAACTACATTACAGAGCTACAGTAACTAAAACAGCATGGTACTGGTACAAAAACAGGCACATAGACCCATGAAACAGAATAGAGAACCCAGAAGTAAGACAACACACCTACAACTAACTATCTGATCTTCAATAAGCCTGACAAAAACAAGCAATGGGGAAAGGATTCCCTATTTAATAAATGATGCTGGGATAACTGGCTAGTCATATGCAGAAGATAAAAACTGGATACCCTCCTTATACCTTATACAAAAATCAACTCAAGGTGAATTTAAAGACTTAAATGTAATAACCAAAACAATAGCAATTCTGGAAGACAACCTAGGTAATACCATTCAGGACACAGACATGGGCAAAGATTTCATAATGAAAACACCAAAAGCAATTGCAACAAAAGTAAAAATTGATAAATGGGATCTAATTAAATTAAAGAGCTTCTGCACAGCAAAATAAACTATCAACTTAGTCAAAAGATAACCTACAGAATGGGAGAAAATTTTTGCAAACTATGCATCTGACAAAGGTCTAATATTTAGCATCTATAAGGAACTTAAACAAATTTACAAGAAAAACACAAGCAGCCCCCCCAAAAAAGTGGGCAAAGGACATAAACACACACTTTTCAAAAGAAGACATACCTGTAGCCAACAAGCATATGAAAAAAAGTTCCACACCACTGATTATTAGAGAAATTCAAGTCAAAACCACAATGAGGTACAATCTCACACCAGTCAGAATGGCTATTATTAAAAAGTCAAAAAAATAACAGGTGCTGGCAAGGTTGTGGAGAAAGCAGAATGCTTATACACTGTTTTTGGGAGTGTAAATTAGTTCAGCCATTGTGAAAGATAGTGTAGTGATTCCTCAAAGACCTAAATTTAGAAATATAATTTGACCCAGCAATCACATTACTGGGTATATACACAAAAGAATAAATTATTCTGTTGTAAAGACACATGCACACGTATGTTCATTGCAGCACTATTCACAATAGCAAAGTCATGGAATCAACCTAAATGCCTATTAATGATACATTTTATAAAGAAAATGTGGTACATGTACACCATGGAATATTATACAGCCATAAAAAAGAATGAGATCACGTTCTTTGCAGGAACATGGATGGACCTGGAGGCCATTATACTTAGCAAACTAGCACAGGAACAAACAACTAAACACTGCCTGTTTTCCCTTATAAGCAAGAGCTAAGTGATAAGAACACATAAATACATAGAGGGGAACAACACACACTGGGATTTATTGGAGGGTGGAGGATGGGAGCAGGGAGAGGATCAGGAAAAATAACTAATGGGTACTAAGCTTAATATCTAGGTGATGAAGTAATCTGTACAACAAACCCCTATGGCACATGTGTACCTATATAACAAACCTTCACATGTACCCCAGAACTTTAAAAAGTTAAAAAACAAACAAA